>NC_043003.1:11544450-11571950 GCF_006345805.1 Octopus sinensis
ATGAAATTCTTCAATTATTATTATTATTATTATTATTATTATTATTATTATATTATATTATTATATTATTATTATTATTATTATTATTAAGATGGTGAGCTGGCAGAATCGTTAGCACACTAGGCGAAATGCTTTGAAGTTTTTTGTCTGTTGCTACATTCATCATCATCATCATCATCGTTTAACGTCCGTTTTCCGCGCTAGCACGGGTTGGACTTTCTGAGTTCAAATTCCGCTGAGGTCGACTTTGCCTTTCATCCTTTCGGGGTCGATAAATTAAGTACCAGTTACGCACTGGGGTCGATGTAATCGACTATCACTCTCCCCAAAATTTCAGGCCTTCTGCCTATAGTAGCAAGGATTATTATTATTACTATTATTATTATTATTATTATTATTATTATTATTAATATTATTATTAAGGCGGTGAGCTGGCAAAATTGTTAGCATACCGGGCACAATGTTTACCGGTATTTCGCCTGTTGCTATGCTCTGAGTTCAAATTCCGCCAAGGTCGACTTTGCCTTTCATCCTTTTGGGGTCAATAAATTAAGTGATAGTGAAACAGTGGGGTTGATATAATCTAGTCCCCACCCCACAAATTTGAGGCCTTGTTCCTCCAGTAGAAAGATTCATTATTATTATTATTATTATTATTATTTAAGGTAATGAGCTAGCAGAATCGTTAGCATGCTGTATGAAATGCTTAGTGGTATTTCATCCATCTTTACATTCTGAGTTCAATTTCCGCCAAGGTCGACTTTACCTTTCTTCCTTTTGGGGTCAGTAAAATAAGTACCTATTTCTTTACTACCCACAAGGGGCTAAACACAGAGAGGACAAACAAGGACAGACAAACAGATTAAGTCAATTATATCGACCCCAATATGTAACTGGTACTTAATTTATCTACCCCGAAAGGATGAAAGGCAAAGTTGACCTTGGCGGAATTTGAACTCAGAACGTAACGGCGACGAAATACGGCTACACATTTCACCCAGCGTGCTAACGATTCTGCCAGCTCGTCGCCTTTCAGTAAAATAAGTACCAGTGAAACACTGGGATCAATGTAATTGACTAGTCCCCTCCCCCAAAATTTCAGGCCTTGTGCCTATAATAGAAGGGATTATTATTATTATTATTATTATTATTATTATTATTGGTGTGTGGTTTCCTACTTCCTTATATAAATAGTTTTTGCACAAACCTGAATTGTCAAAGTTGAAAGCATGCCATTCTGAAACATGAAAATGGTGCTATTTAAAGATTGGTGTCTCACCCTCACAATTCTTCACCAGAGAGATGAAGAAGTTGGGAGGAAAAACGGTTGGCGTCTGATTATTCCATCACATTAATGTAATGTATGTGTTTGTGTCTTCATTCATTCCTTCATTCATTCTTGTTGCAGAAATTGCATCTTGAAGTAAAAAAAAATTTTTTTAATTAAAAAAAAAAAAAAAAGGACATGCCAAATACGTTTGGTGAAGGAGAGTGTGAAAGAGGGGGAAGAAAGAGAGTGAAGAAGTAGAGGCATTAGGTTTAAAGTTGACCAATTTATGTGTGTGTATATGTATGTATTTATGTATATGTATGTTATGTTATATATATGTGTGTATATACCTATATGTGTATGTTTGTTATATATGTGTGTATATATACATGAATGCATGTGTATGTGTGTGTGTGTACGAATGTATGTATATATGTGTGTATACAAATGTATGTATATATGTGTTTGTGTGTATATATACAAATGTATGTGTATATATACAAATGTATGTATATATACAAATATATATGTATATATACAAATATGTATATATATGTATGTGTGTGTGTGTGTATACAAATGTATATGTGTGTGTGTATACAAATGTATGTGTATATGTGTGTGTGTATACAAATGTATGTGTATATGTGTATGTGTTTATATAAATCTATATATATATATATCTGTGTGTATATATATAAATGTAAATATGTGTGTGTGTGTGTGTGTGTATATATACACATATACACACATGTGTATAATTAATTGTATATGTGTGTGTATGTCTATGTATATGTGTATATATGCTTGTGTGTATATGTATGTATAATGGTTGCATTGTCAATGAATTCCTTCCAGTATTCCTTATCTTGTTAGCTTGAATGAAGTGGTCAGTGAACACCCCACATTTAAATTACAAAGTTTCCTGTTCTGCTGCTTATTTATGAGTTAACCATATAACTTACACAGGACCCGTGTCTCCTTAAATGCACCTTTCTAAAAAAGCAAGTCGCACTTCATCATTCTCCTTATAATTACTGGGGTATTTTTATCATTTCATTGTGCATCTGGATTATATGTCAATATTTGATATTGTTTTCCTTCTGTTTCAAAAAAAAAAACAGAATTATTTATCAACTTTCTGACAAAATCAATCAATGTTATGTCTTATATTTTTCTCCTCCACTGATAATAGTTATGGGCCAAAGCCCCTATGTGGCCTGTTGACCTGTTGCAAATAACAGTTCATTTCTCCATTAGTTGTCTCCATCCTTGATCGATGGTATTGCAGAGACAGTAACCTCTTCATTTATTCCACCTGACTTCTTCACTTATTTTCTTCCTAAACTGTACCTTTCGTTGTTTGATAAGTCCTCTACAACATGTTTGACAATACATGTTGTAGAGCAGTGGTTCCCAAAGTGGACGGTACCACCCCTCTGCCCTGGGTGGTGGGATGGCTGGATGCATACAGTTGGTGAAAAATGGGGCAATAAAGAGGTGGCCAAAATAGGACAATGGATGTAAAAAAAAAAACAACAACAACAACAAAAAACTAACAAAATAAAGGTTTAATTAGGTTAAATTAAATTTGTGAAATACTGTTTTGAATTTGCTGCAGAAAATGGTGTATGTCTGTGATAAGGTGGTGAGCTGGCAGAAATGTTAGCATGCTGGGCGAAATGATTAGCGGTATTTCGTCTGCCGCTACGTTCTGAGTTCAAATTCCACCAAGGTCGACTTTGCCTTTCATCCTTTCGGGGTCAATAAATTAAGTACTAGTGACGCACTGGGGTCGATATAATCGACTTAATCCGTTCGTCTGTCTTTGTTTGTCCTCTGTGTTTAGCCCCTTGTGGGCAATAAAGAAATAAGAAAATGGTCTATGTCTGTGATGATGGTGGTGGTGGTGGGAGTTCTAGAAATGTGGCCTTAGAACCAAGGAGGCGGCAGCCTAAAAAAGTTTGGGAACCACTGTTGCTTGTCTCGTCAGCATACTAAATGCAGGTGTCTTTCATACGCTTTGGCTCTTCTGTGCACAAAAGGTCTCCATCTGCTGGATTTATGTTTTACCAACCGGTGAGGGATAAAAATCAGTGTTAAATCTGGCAGGATTTGATCTTGGTGTGTACAGATATACTTTCTTTTACTTTCTTTTTAGTTGTTTGTCATTTGACTGCAGCCCAGGAATTTTTCTTTGTAAGCCTAGTACTTATTCTATTGGTCTCTTTTGCCAAACTGCTATGTTACGGGAATGTAAACACACCAACATTGATTGTCAAGTGATGGTGGGGAGGCATACATACATATACACTACGAGCTTTTTTCAGTTTCCATCTACCAAATCCACTCACAAGGCTTTGGTTGGCCTGAGGCTACAGTAGAAGACACTTGCTCAAGATGCCACACAGTAGGACTGAACTCAAACTATGTGGTTGGTAAGCCAGCTACTTACCACATAGCCACTCCTGCACCAATATATATATATATATATCAAGATTTACTGTGACTACTTTTGCATTTTACTCCCTGACATTCCTCAAAACTACAGGAAAATTGAATATTAGTGACACAGAGTGAATGATGGAAGAGTTGGCTGCGGTGAATAATGAAGAATGAAATTGTATTAAATATATGATTTATGGTATGAGACATGGAACGTGTTTAAATGCATAGAGAAAAATTAGGTGAAGTTGGGGACGTTGGTGGTGGTAGGGTTTGAGATTTAATGTAGATGGATTAGTAAAAGATATTACTCGAAAGGGTTATAAATTATAATGCTGGATAGTATTTATATTTGAAAATAAAATACCAGGCTGTAATAAATACTGTTGAATATAGGTAGTTTATTGCTAGGATGTGATATCAGTCTGTTTTAGAAGCAATAATATACGAATGTGTATTTTGTGATATGATTAATTGTACAGTTGGTATTAGTCGATATAAAAGGTTATGATTGGTAAAATTTATTAAATAACCTATTGCCGAGCAAACTAAAGATAGGTTTTCATATTTCATATTTGTGTTTTGATTAATTGATTGGACGGTTAGTAATTAGTTGATATGAAATTTGTTACTAATATGGTTTAAATAAAAACCTGTTGCTAATGAATTTGCATTTTGATTAATTAATTGTACAGTTTGTATTAGTCATTGTATAATTTGAAGATATAAGGTGTGGCTGTGTGGTTGGAAGTCTGCTTCCCAACCACATGGTTCCGGGTTCAGTTCCACTGTGTAGCACCCTGCTTAAGTATCTTCTATTATAGCCTCAGGCTGACCAAAGTCTTGTGAGTGGATTTGGTAGATGGAAACTGAAAGAAGTCCGTCGTATATATGTATGTGTGTGTGTCTGTGTTTGTTCCCCCAACATCGCTTGACAACCGATGCTGGTGTATTTACGTCCCCGTAACTTAGCGGTTTGGCAAAAAAGACCAATAGAATAAGTACTAGGCTTACAAAGAATAAGTCCTGGGGTTGATTTGCTCGACTAAAGGCGGTGTTCCAGCATGGCCGCAGTCAAATGTCTGAAACAAGTAAAAGAGTAAAGAGAGAGTAATGAATTTGATATACTTGTCTCTGTTAATTCTCGTTTAACCACATCTTAGACCTACTCCAGTATGGAAACCACATAGCATACACAGCTGAAGAGCAGAAAGTACACCTCACAGTGTTATACCACCTCAATAATCTATAAGTGTGCATCCTATACATATTATTACAGTAACAGTGTAGCACATTCTGAGACAACAATGTTATGTAATCAAATGTATAATATATGAAATTGATGCAAAATCCTGAAGATGTGAATATATTCGAATATAAATTATAATAAAATATAAGTTTGTTTAGTCTCAAGTAGTTATTGGTTATGGAAATTGGAAATATGTTAAATTTTATTTTATTTATTTATTTATTTATTCTTTTTTTGTGTTTGTTGTATTAGAAATGGTTGGCATTCATTTTCACATGAAAATAATGTATTGAATATTTTCATAGTTTTATTGGTTTACATGTGTGCACACACACATACATACACTCTCTCTTACTCTCTCTCTCTCTCTCTCTCTCTCTCTCTCTCTCATACATACACCTACACCCACAAGAGTTGTCCATTGGATACCATCATTGATTTGTTCTGAGAGTCGCTGTGCTCGTCAGAGATTGTGTTTTTTTTATTAATAATATTATACACAAATACTTTTTGTTTTTCACAAACAAAATTTAAATATTTATTGAAATGGAGATAGTAAGCAGTATGGTCCTCTTTGTGTGTGTGTGTGTGTGTGTGTGTGCCTGAATAATATTGGATTTATTTTTCTAACCAAAATAATACAACTTTTCCCATTGGTTCCATAAAGTTACTATATATACCGTAAAATCTCAAGTAATTTACGCACTTTTTTCGCAAAAATAAAAATAGACTTTAGCAGGTGCGTAAATTACATGAGTAGATTGTTTGTTGACAAAAGATGTACAAAATGTAAACATCCGTACCGGCAGTTTCATTTTATATATGCTGGACAGTATAATGCTTACTTATTCTGTATAAATTTACTAAAACCATTTGATGGTTAACTACTTTTTGAAGTCTGACATTCATGCTGGTAAAAAGGGTCTGGGCCATATTTTACTTTCCTTGGAGTTTTTACCTATTGCAGTGGAGCACCGTTGACATACACAGTGATATGGATATTCCTGACTGAAAAAAAACTGTAATAACATGGATAATCTTGATTATATGTTTTTATTTTTCTCTGTTTATTACTTGGTGCAGTTTTAAGTTTGTAGTAAAGATTGTTTGCCAACATAACATGGTAGCCCTGGTTTAGGACTAATGTTGCAGTAGTTTAGCCTCAGGAGACATCATCTCCAGCTGGCTATACAACACTATCTGTGCCCTTATATTTTCAAACAAGGGAATCTAGCTGAGTAGGGGTGCTAGATTCCCTTGTTCGAAAATATAAGGATACATATCATCTCATATAGCCAGCTGGAGACGATGTCTCCTGGAGCTAAATTACAGCAACATTCGTCCTAAACCAGGACTGCCATGTTACGTTGGCAAACAGTCTTTACTACAAAGAACTGTTGCTGAATATCTCACATTTTGAGATTTGAAAATAGTAATTTTCTAATCTACAGTTTTAAGTTTGTCCTACTGTTTACATCAATTTCAAACATCGGCTTCATCAACATTAAAATGCCTTCTGGCAGCTCTGTTGCTTCGTTCAAATGTATATTCAACATGTTAAATTTCTCCTTCACTGTAAATGATCCATAAGTTCTGCCCATACTGATAATAATGGTAATGACAAATTTTAAAGTTTGCTTGATATTTTATAAGTGTGAAAGGGAGTAAAATTTTGATACTCCATATCAGAGGTTCCGGCAAGAATAGAATATATTTGTAGAGTTGCGTCTGTATTTAATACTTTCTGCTCATTCGCTATATCGTATTGTGCAGTTTCATACACACTCGATGACATCTAGAGAGCAGTTCTGTACATACATGTACATGTAAATGGATATACATACAACACACACATTAGTACAAATACATTTGCGCCCCACCGCCTATGCACACTATGTTCATGTAGTAGCAAAGGCATACTCACATTTTCATAGCAGTACATGCACACACACACATTGTTATTATTATTATTATTGTTAGTGCCAGATGAGCACAAATACATTTTCATACATTGCAACCTTCATGCATCCATATGCAAATTTAGAATGATTATACACATAGCACATACAAACATTTTCATTCAAGCACAGATGTACACACATTTTGGGCATATCCTTATCATATTCCCGATCTCTCTCTCCCCTTCTTTCTCTCTCTCTCTCTCTCTCTCTCACACACTCCATCCAGACACACATAAAAACTTTGCAGAATACTCCAGAAATTAATTTTATTCCAGTTCAGTACTAAAACTTCTGAAATCTTATAACAGAAGAATCTATGCTAATTGATGTATCTTCCAATGTTTTATGGCTCGATGTTTGAATTGTGTGTGCGTGAGAGAGAGAGAGAATATGTATGCATGAATAAATAATGAAGTAGGGTTGGGGGCATTGTAGGTGCTGGTGGGACGTTTGTTGTATCTCGTTATTTACACTAACTTATATTAGGTTAATGACAAGGAATTTCTTGATAAATACACAAACTTTAACGCAAAGTATCATGAACAAAGAATCCCAAGCATCATTGCAAATGTGCATGCACTCATGCATGAATGCACTCATGCATGAATGCACACGTGTGTGTGTGTTTGTGTGATTGCAAGCATAGCTGCATGGCTGTGCACATAATGGGCTTTGTTCAGTTTCCGTCTACCAAATCTATTCACTAGATTTTGGTCGGCTTATGGTTATAGTAGAAGGCACATGCTCAAGGTGCCATGCAATGGGACTGAACCCTGAACCATGTGGTTAGGAAGCAAACTTCTTACCACACAGCCATGCCTACACATATTTGTTTATACAATTATAACCTGTATATACACATAAACATTAATATCCATGCCAGTGCCGCCTGACATGCTCCTCTGCCGGTGGCACGTAAAAGACACCATTCAAGTGTGGTCTAAGCCAGTACCGCCTGAGCAGCTCCCATGCCAGTGGCATGTAAAAAGCACCATTCGAATTTGGTTGATGCCAGTGCTGCCTGACTGGCCCCCATGCCAGCGGAACATAAAAAGCACCCACTACACTCTCGGAGTGGTTGGCATTAGGAAGGGCATCCAGTTGTAGAAACTTTGCCAGATCAGATTGGAGTGTGGCACAGCCTCCTGGCTTGCCAGTCCTCAGTCAAACCGTCCAACCCATGCCAGCATGGAAAGTGGACGTTAAACGATGATGGTGATGCATGCCTTTGTTTTCCTCTATATAATGTTATATCATAATCTTAATTTTAGTTTTTATATATATATATATACTGGTGCAGGAGTGGCTATGTGGTAAGTAGCTTGCTTATCAACCACATGGTTCCAGGTTCAGTCCCAATGCATGGCACCTTGGGCAAGTGTCTTCTACTATAGTCTTGGGTCGACCAAAGCCTTGTGAGTGGATTTGGTAGATGGAAACTGAAAGAAGCCCATTGTATATATGTATGTGTATATGTTTGTCCCCCACCATCACTTGACAACCGATATCGGTGTGTTTACGTCCCCATAACTTAGCAGTTCGGCAAAAGAGACCGATGGAATAAGTACTAGGCTTACAAACAATAAGTCCTGGGGTCGATTTGTTCGACTAAAGGTGGTGCTCCAGCATGGCCGTAGTCAAATGACTGAAACAAATGAAAAAACAAGAGACTCCTGTTAGCTGTGAGCATTTATTTGGCCATGGGCGCATATCTGTACATTCTTGTATAGAGATTAATAGACACTTGAGAAGTTGCACACAAAAACGTCTGCACACTGATAAAAAAAAAATTAGAAAACCTACCTCTGAAAAGATTTCGGGGTGCATATGAATGTGGAGGTATGTGAATGTATTTGGATTAGAGTGAATGGCCTATATAAAAACACATACCAACAAAGATAACTCGTCGAACCAGAAAAGAACTTTTTGCAACCTGTTTCATTTATTTGACTTTTAGATTCCATTCACAGCTGTTTACTGGTTCGAATTTTTGCCATGCAGTGGCATATGCATCCCCCTATCTCATATATATAATATATATATATATATATATTATATATATATATATATATATATATATAGTTGAAAAATTTCATTTATATATATATATATATATATATATATAGTTGAAAATTTTCATTTATATGTATAAATATACCATAAACAAGTATTAAAAAATGGAGGAAAAAAGATGTTGAATGAAAAATTAGATTTAATACAAAATTGGATTCAATTTAATTTTTTTATGCATGTTTATGGTATATTTATACCTATAACGAAATTTTTCAACCATTATTTCCATATTATTCCCTGCTCTGGCTGTTTGTTAATGAGTATGATGAATCTTTATTAGAAATCATTTTCCCTCTCTTTTTGGATTTCTCAAAAAGTTTGAGTTGATCTTTACGGACTTATTTTTTCTCATATATATCTTTTATCTTTTACTTGTTTCACTCATTAGACTGCGGCCATGCTGGGGCACCGCCTTGAATTTTTAGTTGAATGAATCAACCTCAGTACTTATTTTTTAAAACCTAGTATTTATTCTGTTGATGTCTTTTGCTGAACCGCTAGGTTACAGGCATTGTAAACACACCAACACTGGTGTCGAGTGGTAATGGGGGTACAAGCACAGATACAATGACACACACATAGATATATATATACATATATATGATGGGCTTTGGTCGGCCCGAGGCTATAGTAGAAGACACTTGTGCACGGTGCCACGCAGTGGGACTGAACTCAGAACCATGTGGTTGGGAAGCAAGCTTCTTACCTCTCCTACACCTATATATATATTGGAAAATGTCTGAGATCCTTGGTACAGTTAGGTATATTTGAAAAAAGAAAAAGAATGAATTCATTGGTGAAGTCATTCCTTTTCTTTTTTCATATATATATACACACATATATATATAGAGAGAGGTGTCCATATATATGTAATATACACACGCACACTTAAATAGAAATATATATGCACATGCACATTTCCACACACATGCACATTTCCACACACATGCACATTTCCACACACATGCACATTTCCACACACATGCACATTTCCACACACATGCACATTTCCACACACATGCACATTTCCACACACATGCACATTTCCACACACATGCACATTTCCACACACATGCACATTTCCACACACATGCACATTTCCACACACATTTCCACACACATGCACATTTCCACGCACATGCACATTTCCACACACATGCACATTTCCAACACATTTCCACACACATGCACATTTCCACACACAATGCACATTTCCACACACATTTCCACACACATGCACATTTCCACACACATGCACATTTCCACACACATGTACATTTCCACACCATGCACATTTCCACACACATGCACATTCCACACACTGCACATTTCCACACACATGCACATTTCCACACACATGCACATTTCCACACACATTTCCACACACATGCACATTTCCACACACATGCACATTTCCACCACATTCCACACACATGCAATTTCCACACACATGCACATTTCCACACACATTCCACACACATGCACATTTCCACACACATGCACATTTCCACACACATGCACATTTCCACACACATGCACATTTCCACACACATGCACATTTCCACACACATGCACATTTCCACACACATTTCCACACACATGCACATTTCACACACATGCACATTTACAACACATGTACATTTCCACCACATGTACATTTCCACACACATGCACATTTCCACACACATGCACATTTCCACACACATGCACATTTCCACACACATTTCCACACACATGCACATTTCCACACACATGCACATTTCCACACACATTTCCACACACATGCACATTTCCACACACATGCACATTTCCACACACATGCACATTTCCACACACATGCACATTTCCACACACATGCACATTTCCACACACATGCACATTTCCACACACATGCACATTTCCACACACATGCACATTTCCACACACATGCACATTTCCACACACATGCACATTTCCACACATGCACATTTCCACACATTTCCACACACATGCACTTTCCACACATGCACATTTCCACACACATTTCCACACACATGCACATTTCCACACACATTTCCACACACATGCACATTTCCACACACATGCACATTTCCACACACATGCACATTTCCACACACATGCACATTTCCACACACATGCACATTTCCACACACATTTCCACACACATGCACATTTCCACACACATGTACATTTCCACACACATGCACATTTCCACACACATGCACATTTCCACACACATGCACATTTCCACACACATGCACATTTCCCCACACATGCACAGGCATAGCTTTGTAGTTGAGAATTTTGCTTCAAGCCATGTGCTCTGAAGTTTGTTTCTGTTGTGTAACGCTGTAGCCAAGTGTCTTCTTTATCCTCAGGCTGATCAGACCTTCTGGTCAGAATTACTCAGCAGAGACTGAATGGAAGCTTCTAGTGTGTGTGTGTCTATGTGTATGTTTTCTCATTTGTGTCTTGACAGGAATTACACTCTTTAGCATAAACCATGTCACCATGCATGTTGCAGTGTCACTGGCTGTGGAGCAGTTCATCTTGTGAAAGATGAAGGGAATCAGTACCTAACTTGGAAACAAGGGTTGGTGACAGGAAAGGCATCCAGCTGTAATATTCTCAGCATCCTATACAGGTTTTATCTAATCCATCCTAGCACGGAGAACAGAGATGTTAAAACATAGATGAAGTTGATATATGTCTATGTGTGTCACAGATACCCTACATGCTCTACCCATACTCCCAGTCGCTGGTTATTTGTTCACAGTCCTTAGAATTGGCAAAGAGCTCCTGGTTCATGTAAATCAGTGATTCTCACTCAGGGTCCACATGACCCTTTCGGGTTCATATAAGATTTTGTTGTTAAAATTTTTGTGTAACAAATTGCTTATACTTCTAGAATACGCAAAATATTAAAAATTTTTTTATAGGTGCAGGACTAGCTGTGTGGTAAGTAGCTTGCTTACCAACCACATGGCTCTGGGTTCAGTCCCACTGCATGGTACCTTGGGCAAGTGTCTTCTACTATAGCCTTGGGCCAACCAAAGCCTTGTGAGTGGATTTCGTAGATGGAAACTGAAAGAAGCCTGTCGTATATATGTATATGGATGTTTGTGTGTCTGTGTTTGTCCCCTCACCATCGCTTGACAACTGATGTTGGTGTGTTCACGTGTCTTCTACTATAGCCTCGGGCTGACCAAAGCCTTGTGAGTGGATTTGGTAGACGGAAACGGAAAGAAGCCCGTCGTATATATGTATTTGTATATATATATATATATATGTTTGTGTGTCTGTGTTTGTCCCCCCAACATTGCTTGACAACCGATGCTGTTGTGTTTACATCCCCGTAACTTAGCAGTTCCGCAAGAGAGACTGATAGAATAAGTACTAGGCTTACGAAGAATAAGTCCTGGGGTCGATTTGCTTGACTAAAGGCGGTGGTGCTCCAGCATGGCCGCAGTCAAATGACTGAAACAAGTAAAAAAAAAAAAAAAAGTAAGCATAACATTTGACAGAGTAATGTGATTGCCAAAGGGTAAAAATCTCACAATAGTCTACCAGATTCACTAGCAAGGTTTTGGCCAGCACAGGGCTAGAGTTGAATAGGCTCCAGTGTTGCACAGTGGTATTGAACTCAAGACCTCATGGTTAGGCAGCAAGCTTCTTACCACACAGCCAAACCTGCACCTGTATCATATATTCTTTTCTACTCTCGGCACAAGGTCTGAAATATTTGGGGTGGCGGAGGCAGTTGATTAGATCGACTCCAGTACATAACTGGTACTTAATTTATTGACCTCAAAAGGATGAAAGGCAAGGTCGACCATGGCAGAATTTGAACTCAGAACAAAAAGACAGACGAAATACCACTGAGCATTTCATCCAGCGTGCTAATGTTTCTTATTTCTTTACTACCCACAAGGGGCTACACACAGAGGGGACAAACAAGGACAGACAAAGGGATTAGTCGATTAGATCGAAACCAGTATGCAACTGGTACTTAATTTATCAACCCCAAAAGGATGAAAGGCAAGGTTGACCTTGGTGGAATTTGAACTCAGAACATATAGACAGACGAAATACCTATGTCTTTACTACCCACAAGGGGCTAAACACAGAGAGGACAAACAAGGATAGACAAACGGATTAAGTCGATTATAGGCACAAGGTCTGAAATTTTTGGGGTGGGGGGCAGTCGATTAGATTGACTCCAGTATGCAACTGGTACTTAAATTTATCGACCCCGAAAGGATGAAAGGCAAGATCCGACCTTGGCGGAATTTGAACTCGGAACATAAATACCACTGAGCATTTCGCCTGGCGTGCTAATGTTTCTGTCAGCTCACCACTGCCTTGCACCTGTGTCACATATTATTGAAGGAAAATGCTTTATTTCTCATGTAATGACGACACTAAACATTGTAGACGTCTCAGTAAATGTTTCTCCTTTGTATATTATTCTTCCTGCCACCTTCATTCATGCTTTCTCTCTCTCTCTCTCTTCCTCTGACAATGAGTTTAAAACCTCATTTGAATACATTCAAATGAAGATGTGCTACATCTTCTTTACAGTTTCCTGTTTGTTACTATGGGGTCCTCCTATACGTCAAACCTCTGGTGACACAAGCTTTTGTCCCGATGTTTTTGTCCTTTGTAAACCAGTAAGCTTAAAAGGGGACCCATCTATTTGTACACACTCACACCCAAGACGCCTACCCTCTCTCCACAAACATCTTCTGTTATTACTGCTGAGAAAAGAAACATTCTTTTTCCCTCCATTTCTTTTTTGCACACTTTTCCTCCCCCTCTTTTTCCCCTCTCTCTCTATCCATCTTTTCTTCTTTACTTTTCTTTTTTATACTCCATTACTCTAGATTTTTTTTTCTTTTCTTCTTTTCTGTTTTTCTTTTTTTTTTCCTTTCTGTTTTCCAGTCTCTCCTTCCCTCCTCTCTCTCTCTCTCTCTTCTTTTTTTCTCTATCTCTCTTTCCACTGTCTCTTTCTCCTCCACACATAAGCATGCAAATACACACGCACACACACACAGGCACACACATTCACTCTGTACTTTTTGACAAATGACTTACTGTTGAATAAGATTACCAATAGGTCCTTTGTCACTTCTAATCAACTGGCTGTTTCTCTACTCTTCTCTTAGTAATGCTTATTAAGCCAGTAACCTCACCCTGTACCTACACAGCCGAATCTAACCTGTTGTAACATCTCTGAAGATATATTTTCACACTGATATTCAACAAATAGCACAACAACAACAACAGCAAAATCATTTTGTGAATCAATAATCTAAGAGTACATTCTAGCCGTTTCTCCAAGAATTGGTGGGGGAACTAAATTTTGCTGTCATAAACAAATAAGATTGGATGAACTGTTTGTAGAGAAGAAGCAAGATCTTACCAAAGTGGAGGTCACAACCTAGATTAGATTCCTACTTAGGAATCATTTCACTTTATACATACAATGAATTATAATGTATTGAAGAAGTCTTCAGTGTCAGGACTTTTCATTCTGAGCCACATTCCCTAATAAATCTTAAAAAGCTTTGCTATATTGTCAAAAGAAACTAGAGATAAACAAATCCAGTGAATGAGTTTAGTGGACAATATGGCTGTATAGTGGACAGATTGATGGATTTGACCAGCAACAAAGCAATTAATATTCAGCTGTTGTGGAGTGAAGCCTCTTAAATGTTTTTATTGTGTTTTTACACCCTCCTGACCTTTTTTTAATTGGGGCTTTTGTTATTTATGTAGTTTGGTTTCTATTTCCAAAGGAAATGTCTGTAGGTATGTATGTTGGTCCTTTGTTTGCATTGCTAAAAGTCCCTTGGATTTTAGTGCGGCTGAAAGAACAAGTGTTGAAACTGAAGTAAATTGAAATTGTAATAATGACTTTAACGAGTTGGATTTTTCCATCAGGGATTTTAGGCCTCCATAGAGAAAACGTTCAACTGAGTTGAACTCATTTTTCATGGCAAACAAATCACATTGTCATCAGAAGATTAGTGTGTGTGTGTGGTAAAGGTGAGTGGCTTACTGGTTAGAGTATTTGGTTCATGATTGTAAGTCTGTGAGTTCGATACCAAGCTGTGCATTGTGTCCTTGAGCAAGACACTTTACTTTCACATTGCTCCAGTTCACTCAGCTGGTGACAATAAGTAGTACTTGTATTTCAAAGGGTCAGCCTTGTCACACTCTATGTCACGCTGAATCCCCCCCCCATAGAACTACATTGAGGGTACACATGTCTGTGGAGTACTCAGCCACCTGCACGTTAATTTTACAGACTGTTCTGTTGATCAGACCAATGGGAGCCTTTGTCATCATAACTGATGGAGTGCCTGTGTGTGTGTGTTCTTTGCAGCTTATCTATTCGTTTCCTCATTGTTTCAAATGAATTGAATCGAGATTTCAATAATCTGATTGTTTATTTTTAGACTGACATTGTTGGGTAGGTATGAAAGACCAGATCTGGCCAGTCTGATCATAGAGCAAGTAGGGTATTTTGGCTGGCATTGGAGATTTTAAATGCCAAAGGATCAAGAAATGTTATGTTTCTATCCAGTTGAAAGCTTTTACATAATGTGTATAAAATAATAATTTTATGAAGTTACAGAAATTTGAATTTTGCATTACCATTGTGAAGGTCCAGCAGTTTCTGTTCTGTCTTTGGCATTGTGTTTCTGGTTAAACACCATTTTTAATGACGGTTTATTTAGTTATCAATAGACACCTTAACGAACTACTAATGATTGGAGGGAAGCAATAAAGGTTTTATATCTCCTCTACAGTAAGACACCTGTTATCTTACTTCCTGCCCCTCTTATCATACTTTGGCCTAAAACTACCTCCCTCAGTAGGACTGTCACCAGTACCAGTACCATATGAAAGATATCTGGTACACCAAGGCGGCGAGCTGGCAGAAACGTTAGCACGCCGGGCGAAATGCTTTGCGGCATTTCGTCTGCCATTACGTTCCGAGTTCAAATTCCGCCAAGGTCGACTTTGCCTTTCATCCTTTCAGGGTCGATTAAATAAGTACCAGTTATGCATTGGGGTCGATATAATCGACTTAATCCGTTTGTCTGTCCATGTTTGTCCTCCCTGTGTTTAGCTCCTTGTGGGTAGTAAAGAAAGAGGTATCTGGTACACTTTGTGAGATGGTTGGTGTTATGAACGGCATCCAAGAGAAGAAACCATTCCAAAGCAGACATTGGAACTTGGTTCAATCCCCTGGTTCACCAGCTTTTGCCAATCCATCCAAGCCATGCCAGTATGGAAAATAGACATTGGTGATGATATATATAGATGTATAATTATACACATTATAATGATTCCTGGCAATTTTTATTATTATTTATTACTGTTATTATTATTATTTTGCTTTTCTTTATTTTATAATTAGTCAATCAAGCAATAATTATTTTCTTTTTCATACATGACGATTAAATTTACCTGTCGTACCTTTCTTACATGTTTTTCTTCTTGTTTATTTTCAGTTTCAACAGTGGGCACATGAATCTGACAAAGCTATGTTTCACATTATATGATTTCAAACAGCTGGTTCTAACTGTTAATGCAGGTAATTATATACAGCAGTTGCATATTATGTAGCCTTAGAAACAACAAACACAACAACAACAACAACAATTATGATGATGATGATAATAATAATAATAATAATAATAATAATAATAATCACAATCATTATCATGATAATTCTCTTGACTATTTACTACTTCGGTTTGTTCATTTCATAGCCCCACTCTTCCCCCCTGCCTTCTCTGTTCATAATAACAGTATTAATTTTAGGGAAGTCTTATGTTAGCCTTCTCATATTGGATCTAAGAGCTAATAATAGGTGGTTTACTGCACATTTTCCCTGTCATCTTCTACAAAACATTCTGTAGTTATTTTTCCTTCACTTTCATTCAAACCCTCTGTATGTGTGTGTGTGTACGCGCACGTAAATATCATCATCATTGTCATTTAACATCCACTTTCCATGTTGGCATGGGTACGACAGAATATATATATATTAAGGTGGCGGGCTGGCAGAAATGTTAGTACGCCGGGTGAAATGCTTAGCGGTATTTTGTCCGCCTTTACTTTCTAAGTTCAAGTTCCGCCGAGGTCGACTTAGCCTTTCATCCTTTCAGGGTCGATAAATTAAGTACCAGTTACGCACTGGGGTCGATGTAATCGACTTAATCCCTTTGTCTGTCCTTGTTTGTCCCCTCTATGTTTAGCCCCTTGTGGGCAATAAAGAAATAAGAATATATATATATATGGCGGTGCCCCAGCATGGCCACAGCTCATAAGCTGAAACTAGAATCAATCAATCAATCATATATATATCATCATCATTGTTTAACGTCCGCTTTTATATGCTGGCATGGGTAAGACGGTTTGACTGAGGGCTGGCGAACCAGATGGTTGCACCAGGCTCCAATCTGATCTGGCAGATTTTCTACAGCTGGATGTCCTTCTTAACATCAACTACTTTGACAGTAGTGGATGCTTTTACGTGCCACCAGCACGAGGGCCAGTCAGGCGGTACTGGCAATGGCCATGCTCAAATGGTGTTTTTCACGTGCCACCTGCACAGGAGCCAGTCCAGCAGCACTGGCAACGACCTCGCTTGAATGTTTTTTCACGTGCCACCAGCACAAGTGCCAGTAAAGCGACGCTGGTAATGATCATGCTGGAATGGTGCTTTTTACGTGCCACCGGCATGGAAGCCAGTCAGCTGCTCTGGCAACGCTCACACTCAGATGGTGCTCTTAGCACTCCACTAACATGGATGCCAGACATTGAATTACCTGACCTGACCTGATCGACCTCCTTCCTGGCATGTTTGGACAGGTTTTGGGGACTAGTTTTACAGCCAGATGCTCTTCCTATTGCCAACTGTTTTAGTTACCTTTTACGACATCCAAGGAAGCTGTGTACCTGTGCTAAAACTAGGATACATACAGTGCATTAAAATAATTCCTAAGGGGACCACTTTCATATGTTGTAATTAAAATGTGTCTGGCTTAGTGGTTATGGTAATTGGCTCATGACCTTTGTTACCATATTTCTGTTGAGATGCTCTGTGTTTCTTTCAATTAATTTTTAAATATAACAAAGAATTTTGTAAAATAACTTAGTCACAATTTATGTTCCTAACACTAGCTTAGTGATAACTAAGGTTTGGTGGAAGATTTTAATTCAGAACTTTTGAAAACAAGACATTTGTACTACAGAACCAGAAGCAATTTCAGCCGGGTTGGTATCAAAAGGGTTAAGAATTGTTTCTCTATTATATATTTTAACCCTTTTGTTACCATATTTCTGTTGAGATGCTCTGTGTTTCTTTCAATTAATTTTAAATATTATAAAGAATTTAATGAAATAACTTAGTTATCATTAAACTAGAGTTAGGAACATAAATTTAATTGAGAACTTTTGAAAACAGAACATTTGTACCACAGAACCAGGGGTGGTGGTTTCAGCTGGATTGGTATCAAAAGGGTTAAAGTGAGAAGCTGGCAGAATTATTACAGCACCAGGCAAAAAAGTGCTTAGTGGAATTTTTTTCCGACTTTACGTTCTGAGTTCAGATTCTGCTGAGGTTGACTTTACCTTTCATCCTTTCAGGGCCAATAAAACAGACACCAGTCAACTGCTGCAGTTGATATAATTACCCCTCTCCTTGTAATTAACTAACACCACTCCTTGTACCAAAATTTGAAACACTATGTTCTAATCGAAATTAATTAGCACAATCATAACTCTGATCTTAGTCTTTAATGAGCACAGCCTCTGGAACCCAGTATTCCAGGTTCACTAATCTGTGATGTGAGATTATGCTAATTGAATATGCACCATACTAAAAACTGTTTCAAAATATATTTTATTCATTTAGCACGGGTCTCTTTGTATCCCATTTGTGGCTTACTAATTCAATAAACTGATTAACACATATTGCATCAATGAAACAGTGAAACATTAAATTCCTGCAGGAAGAGAGCTATAGGGTTTGTGAGTTCAATTGTTGTATGGGGCCAATTTGGATTGGTTTCTTGGCCTTTAAGTTAAATTTGGTAGATGGAGACAGAGATAGCCTCCTCTCTCTCATCTCCAATTTTCCTCACTCCCTCTCCTCTCTCCCGTTTCCTTTCTATCCCCTCTCTCCTTTCTCTTTCTCTCCCCTCCCTATCTCTCTCCTTTCTCTTCTCCCCCTCTCTCCTTTCTCTCCTCCCCTCTCTCCTTTCTCTCCTCCCTATCTTTCCTTTCTCTCCTCCCTCTCTCCTTTCTCCCTTCCTTCCCTCTTTTTCTCCTCTCTTTTCTCCCTCTCCTTCACTTCTTTCTCCTCCCCCTCTCTTTCACAGACATCAGTTGAAATTGTTCAATTTTTTTAACTTTTGTATTTCATTTCCTGTTGTTTTTGCTTTAACAAGATTTTAATATCGCGCAATGCTTCACCAAACTTCTCTATTCTAGAGAGCATGTGTGTATGTTTGCACTTACATGCAATGAGTGTATGCGTGCATGCATGTTTCTGTCACTTTGTCTTGACATTTGTGTTATTGTTCTAAATGAATGTCATTCATTTCCAATCTTTTGCAAAAACATGTCTAGCCATAGAGAAATATTACCTTATGTGGAAACAGGTGATGGTTGGGTGACAGGAAAGGCGTCCAGCAGTAGGAACTCTACCTTCAGTTCCATCTGACTCATGGAAGAATGGGAAAATGGAAACTTGGGAGTCATGATAATGATGATGATACAGTATTGCTCTGGGGAATAAATCTGGGAAAATATACCCTCCAGAATCTCGTTTACTGAGCCACTGAATCAGAGGGACATAAACAAACCAACACTAATTGGTATGCAGTATGCGGGTTGTGTCATCAAACACATATACACGCATCGTAAAAGCAAATAAGCATTGCTTATTATACTATCTTATCTGGACAAATGTTAATTGGAGTTTCAAACTTGTTGATGTATTTTATGTACAAAGCATATCTGTTCAATACTCAATGAAATATTTAAATGCATCGAATGACATTATTTACTTATGGTAAACTTATTTGAGAGTTGAGGAATTATGCATATTATTTACATTTGACGGATATCTTTCCTCATCTTGTTCATTGTTAAAACAACGTTTCAGCTGATATACCCTCCAGCCTTCATCAGGTGTCCTGGGGGAATTTTGAACCTAAGTTATTTTTCCAATGTTGTTATTATTATTCAGGTCACTGCCTAGAATCGAACTCGGTATCTTGGGGTTAGTAGCTCGCATTCTTAACCACTATGCCATATGCCTGTGGGCAATAATGAAGTGAATTTTAGGGCTTATAAATCTAATATTTTCCTTTCCCATATGCTACTCATATCTTCACTCGGTTTGCTTAGGAGGTTATTATGTCCTTGCATATGTCTATTATTTTAACTTCATCCCAAGTTATTTACTTTCTAGAAATAAGTCTTTTGAAAAAATTCATTGTGTCTAGGAAGAGCCATCATGTCAATATGATTAAAACACACACACACTGATTCAATTCCACTCATTTATTAAATATCCGATTGTTTTTTTGTCAAAGCTCTTTTCTTGGTTTTTACAAGCTTCTCAATGACTGTCGACTCTGTCTCTTATGCATGCAGCAAAATTTGTTTCAACACACAAATCCACATAAAGAATCTTGCAAACCAGATACAAAAACGAACTAGAATAAGCTCTTTTAAAAATGTTGGTACACACACACACACACACACACACACACACACACACACAGGAGAGGATGCTGGAAAGTCCCTGGCTTTGGGTAAAAGAACATAGAAGAGGGTCGGTTAATTATGATTTTATACAACATATTCCCCTCTAAATCTACACACTTATTGCAGTAGTCCTTCAGTTTTTCTAAGCCCTGTAAAAGAACTCAGAAGATTAGGCCTCCATGCAGGCCTTTCACGATACCCTTAAAATCAGGAACTTTTCAGCACACCCTCGTGTATGTATGTGTGTGTGTGTACAATGACCTCGAACCCACAAGACTAAACAAGAGAGACAGAGACAGGCAGAAACAAGGAAAATGCCACTTGTATTTGAATACTATACAAATATTCTTTTAAAAAAACTTTTCTTTTAATTTTTTCAAATTTAATTGTTTTCCATACTTACTGTTGAAAAAGTCTCAATGACTGAAACTGGTACTGAAATGTTTTTTGTAAAATTATTTTAGGATTTTCTCTCTTGATTTTTTTTCCATCTATATATATATTTACACACACACACACACACACTCATACACACACACACTCATACACACACACACACACCGTATTTTAACGTGTATAAGGAACCCTTTTTTGTCAAAAATATGGTTAAAAAATATGGGAGTTTCTTATACATGGATAGTATTATAATCCCTTACAAAATATTTTATCCAAATTTTAAGTCCCCAAAATTAGGGTTATTGGAGTGATTCTGCACCCTTTATATACGATATATAGTGCTGGCATACACACACACACACACACACACTTACACAAACATGCATATAATTTACATTTACATTTGCCTACACACACACAGTACAGTTTCTGTACAGTTTCCATCTATGAAATTCACTTACAAGGCATTGATTGGTGTAGGGCTATATAGTAAAAAAAAAACATTTGCCCCAGGGGCCATGCTGTGGGATTGAACCTGAAACCACATGGGGGCAAAATGAGTGTCTTAACCACACAACCATGCCTCTGTCTTCACTTAGAGACAGAATATCACTCCATTACTTATAAGAAATCACTCTGTAATAGTCTCTCTTCTCTTTTCTTCTTTACTAAATTTACTACTGTAGCATCTACTTTGTTTTTGTTCTTTTTTTGTTTTGTTTTTTTTTTGTGTAAAAGGTTGGTGTTAGGTGAGGGGGGGGCTAAATAAATGGTGCTTTTGCGGTTAAGTTAATTGCCTGTAGTCATGGTTGTGGTTTTAACTTAACTACTGGTTACGGTCCTAGTTGGACATCCTTGGTGTAGCTGTCGGCGGTGGTGATGATGTTTTTCCTTGGTGCTAGTAACAATTGTACTGGTGTGTGTGTGTGTGTCACATCAGTGATGATGATGATAATAGTATTGGTGGTGGTGGTGGTGGTGGTGGTGAGGAGTGACCCCCCCCCGCCTCCAGCAGTGGTGGTTGCGGCTATAGTTTTATATTTCATGCTATTATTTGCACTGTAATGACTGTGGCGGTCTGGAATGTTTGAGGTGTTTTCAGAGCCGTAAATTGTGATACATTGTGTAATTATTAACGACTGCTCTTTTTCCTTCAAACTTTGTCTAAAAGTACATGCTGCCTGTTGGCGGCAGTGCTTCCTTGATGTTTGTGGGCAGTCAGAGCAATGGAGTGTGTGTGTACGTGCGAGCGAGAGAGCTATCCGGCAGTAGCAATAGTTGTGTGTTTGTGTGTGTGTGTGTGTTATTTAGTTCCAGGTCAAGTATGGTCAAGCAGATCTATGATCAAAGGCATTCCAGCTCTTGCCATTCCTGTCTTTCGTCCAGACACAGTCTGTCTGTCTGTCTACTTTGGTCTACACTGTCCAATGTGTTCATTTGCCGTTTGAAGATGTTACAGTATGCTTTGTCATAATTTTTGACTGCTATTTCTAATAGGTTGCACAACCATGTACTCTCCCTCACTAACTTATGTATGTATGTATGTATGTATGCATCTGTGTATGTATGTGTGTACTTATGCATTTATGTATGTATTTATATGTATACAGATGCATAGTGTATAGTGTGATATGATGCATTTGTTCAGCAATGCTAGCAGCCCCCTTGCTTACAGCTTCTTGTTGTTGCTTCACCCCTTGTAGTGAAGTGGGAGGCAGTGTACTGTGTGAGTTTTTCCCTGTCAGAACACAGCTTCACTCTCACCAACACTCCTGGATACAGGCTTTCCTTCATGTGGCCACACACATTAATTAGTTGGATTGCAAGCCCCTGGTTAAGGATCTCAGAGCAGTAATTGGCCCCAGAGATACCATGTGCAGGCCTACCCTGGTGAATATGCCCTGGCATTTAATGAGCCCCTACTGTGATGCTTTGTGGGTGAGTTCAGAAAACAAAAATCTTGGGTAAGATATCCTAAGGGGTAAAGAAGCTGAGGTGAGCAGTATTAAGACTGTTTCTTGTTTCTTTATTGCCCACAAGGGACTAAATATAGAGGGGACAGATAAAGGGATTAAATTGATTAGATCGACCCCAGTGCGTAACTAGTACTTAATTTATCGACCCCGTTATGATGAAAGGTAAAGTTGACCTCGGTGGAATTTGAACTCAGAACGTAACAGACAAAATAATGTCCAGCTGCCTCCTGCATTTGGGAGGAGGTTTTACTCATCTTTGGTCACCTTTTGCTCCGACAACTAGCAGTCACTTCTTTGAGGTTTTATAGATGAGGCCAGGAGATCAAAATCTTGGATAGAACCACCTGAGGGGTAACAGAAGCTGTGGCAACCAGTTTGTTTCTTTCAGATGATATTTCCAGCAACTTCTTGCATTTTAGGAGGTTTTACTCAACTTGGGTACCTCTTGCCCCAAGATCTGACACCCCTTCAGTGAAGATAGAATAATGCATACCCTACTATAATATAAAGCTTTGTTACATAGACACCTTCCTCAGTAATGTGGATCATGGCTCTTGTCTCACAGGAATCCTTGTTATCATTAAAGTGACCAGAGTATCGTGTGCTTCTGCAACAATAAAATTCTTCATTTCCGTAACCTGTAAGTTCCTCACTTGAGAGGACACCAAGCAGAAATAGTTATTGTTCAGTGTAGAAATATCTGCAATTCTCTGACCATTTACGAGACAGCATTTTCTATAGCTGCTGCTTTTTAAGAATTACAGTCATTGAAGGATTCCATAGTTGAAAAATATGATCATTATGGGATTTGATGGACAACCATAAGTGAGCAAGCATGGTTGTATGTGTGCGTGGTTTGCCATATATGAATATATGAATGAATTTTGCTGTGTATACGTGTGTTTGTTTTGCTATACATGTATGTATGTATTTTGCTATATATTTCTGTATGTTTGTTAGCATGAAGATACACCCTTCTATAAAATCTTTTTGCCTTAAGTTATCTTTGTGCGCATGTAGTTTGCATGAGGCCTATGGAAAGGTGGTACAGAATGCATGTCATACCCAAGCCCAGTAATTTCCTGGGACCTCGTACAATGTTTACCGTATTTGTATATATATAGATAGATAGATAGATATAAAGGAATACAAAAAATGGGACAAGAACACAAAACATCCAGACAAATGATACAAAAAAGGGACTACAAAATATCTAGACAGATGATGCAAAAATGGGTCATTCGGAGTTTTCTTTCCTCAGTTGAGTTCTAAATTATCTTTGCAATTTCGGGCTGTTATACTCGAGAGTGCTCCAATCTGGCCAGCCCCAAGGAAAAACTAAACTAAGAGCACTAGATTCCTTGGAAGAATGTATACGAAAACAAGAACGGAAAAAAAAAATGGAGAAATGGTACACAAATACAAATGCAAATAACAGGACATTAACAACAGATGTCTTTCGACTATATATCATCATCATCATCATCATCGCTTAACGTCCGTTTTCCGTGCTAGCACGGGTTGAACGGTTCGACCAGGGTCTGGGAAGCCAGGGGCTGCTCCAGGCTCCAGTCTGATCTGGCAGAGTTTCTATGGCTGGATGCCCTTCCTAACGCCAACCACTCTGCGAGTGTAGTGGGTGCTTTTTATGTGCCACCTGCACAGGTGCCAGGGGGGGTCCGGCATCGGCCACGATCGGTTGGAGCTTTTAACATGCCAGCGGCACGGAAGCCAGCCAAGGCGACGCTGGCAACGTTCGGATGGTGCTTTTTATGTGCCACCAGCACAGAAGCCAGTCGGAGCGGCGCTGGCATCGGCCACGTTCGGATGGTGCTTTTTATGTGCCACCGGCACAGAAGCCAGTCGGAGCGGCGCTGGCATCGGCCACGTTCGGATGGTGCTTTTTATGTGCCACCGGCACAGAAGCCAGTCGGAGCGGCGCTGGCATCGGCCACGTTCGGATGGTGCTTTTTATGTGCCACCGGCACAGAAGCCAGTCGGAGCGGCGCTGGCATCGGCCACGTTCGGATAGTGCTTTTTATGTGCCACCGGCGCAAGCATCACAACTACTATTTCCATTGATATTTATTTCGACGTTCATGTTCATGACTCAACAGGTCTCCTCAAGCACAGCGGGACGTTCTGGGATCCAGGGTACTTTGAATGGGCAGGGGCTATGCGGAACTGATGCAGGAAGCAGCCCGGGTCTTTGCAGTCACAGCATATCTCCAGAGATCTCGGTCCCTTGCCATTGCCTCAGTGAGGCCCAACGCTCTGAGGTCATGCTTGACTACCTCATCCCATGTCTTCCTGGGTCTACCTCTCCCCCTGATACCTTCAACTGTTTGGGAGTGGCACTTCTTCACACATCTCTCCTCATCCATCCGCAGCACATGACCATACCATTGCAAGCGTCGCTCTTGCACACCACATCTGATGCTTCTTATATCCAGCATTTCTCTCAGGGTACTTACACTCTGTCGAGCATGCACACTGACATTACACATCCAGCGGATCATGCTAGCTTCATTTCTTTCAAGTCTACGCATGTTCTCTGCAGTCACAGCCCATGTTTCACTACCGTGAAGCATGGCAGTCCGCACACATGCATCATACAATCTACCTTTCGCTCTGAGCGAGAGACCCTTTGTCGCCAGTAGGGGTAGGAGGTTTCTGAACTTTGCCCAGGCTATTCGTATTCTAGTGGTGATACTCTCTGTGCATCCACCTCCACTACTAACTTGGTCACCCAGGTAGCGGAAACTATCAACTACTTCTAGTTTCTCTCCCTGGAGTGTGTGTGTGTGTATATATATATATATATATATATATATTATATATATATATAATATATATATATATATATATATAAACCCATGCTAGCATGGAAAACGGACGTTAAGCGATGATGATGATGATATATGTGTGTGTGTGTGTGTGTGGTAAACATGTTCATCGCAGAAAGGGGGCTTGGTAAAATTCAGCTTTATGTATATAGAAACACACACACACACACACACATACTCATATACTAACTAATACATGCTGACCTGACATTTATGCACTTGTACACACTCATTACATATTCTGACATGCAAAGGACTTCCTCATAGTTTCCATTTACTAAATTCTCTCAAATTATTGGATGACATACTGGCATCGTGACTGTTGGTGTAAGCCAATGTGTCTATGCAGATATTCTGTATCGTCTTTGTTGTCATCATCATCATCATCATCATCACCATAATTGTCATCATCACCATCATCACCATGTCCATTTTTCCTTGCTTTCATGGGATGGGTTGGGGTTTTTTGTGTAGATTTTCTATAGCCGGATGCCTTTCCTGTTGCCAACCCCCAACTCCTTTCAAATAAGGTGAGATTTTGCAATGTCCAGGCATGTCCTTGTAGAATGTTGGAAATGAATGACACTGCTTTTATGACAGTGACATTCATTTATGATTATCACATGATATGAAGACAAGCAGGCACAGTGATAGAGAATCAGGCTCACAATCATGTGGTTGTGAGTTCAATTCCCAGAGCAGGCTGTGTGTTGTGTTCTTGAGCAAGACACTCTATTTCATGCTGCTCCACTCAGCTGTAGAAATGAGTTGCGATGTCACTGGTGCACACTTGTGTATACATCAAGCTTCTTTCAGTCTCCATCTCACGAATCCACCCACAAACGCTTTGGTCCACTTCGGACTAACACTTTCTCCCCCAAAGTGCCATGCAGTGGGATTGAACCTGCACCCATGTGTCTGGCAAGCAAACTTCTTAACCCTACAGCCACGTTTGTGGTGGGTGTGTGTCTGTATAATTATGAATCTGTAAAACCCTCTTCCACTATTTTGCTTCTATAATAAAGTCCCATTTCATTCTACTCCCGCGACCCTTACAGAATACCTTCTGGTCTGCCTTGCTGTGCTGCCCATCTTCTCATGAGGGTGATGTATGGTCCTGGACCAATAGGATTACCGCTTCAGGTAAGTCATATTTTACATTCTGGACTTCATTCTTTATTTTTTTTTGGATTATTTTTATTATTAACATGAATGGACTACCATAACGTCGAAGAAGGTAAGAATCTTGTTGCACCTGCAACTCAGGTGTCACTAATAACCTTGATGTTGTTATTGTTGTTTGTTAGCCGTGAGGTAACTCTAAACGAACATTCCAATCTTCTCTTGGGTATTATGTATTGTAGACAACATTTGACATTGTCCAAAGTGTCCCTCCTTTTCCCAGGTGACAGAGTGTTGGCCTGCTGTTTTTAGCAGGTCGTGGGACCATATACACAGTCACTCATTGTTATAAATCCAAACTCAAAC
>NC_043003.1:11576950-11626950 GCF_006345805.1 Octopus sinensis
GGTCGACTTTGCCTTTCATCCTTTCATGGTCAATAAGTTAAGTACCAGGGTCAATGTAATCAACTTACCACTCCTCCCAAAATATTTGGCTTTGTCCCAAAATTTGAAACCAATATTTGGTTTTGGTGTTTTGTTTTGAATTCAGATTTTGTCTCTGACATGGTCCTTGAACTGGGGCTGTATTATTTTAGTTAAGGGTTCATTTAGAAAGGATTATAATAGCCTGACGGATTATTGGATTGCTAACTCAATGTGTGTGACTACATAATCCCATGAAGTCACTTTCTTTCACAGAGCTCAATTTACTTACAGATTTATTCCTATCCTATCTCAGTGATGGTCTGCATGTGCACAAAATCTAGGACTACTTTATCTAACATGTCCTACCTTTATTTCAAGATGGTGTAGTGTGTTTATAGGAATATCTGGCTGGTATTTCTAGCAGGTTGAGTGAGCACATAGCGATTCTCTTGTCAGCTTTATGTGGTGAAGTACATACATGGGAGAATTCTTTGTTTTAAGAAAATGGTAAAAAAATAATGGTGTGCCTGTGTTTGTCCCTCACCACTGTTTGGTGGTGGTTTGTTTACATCCCCATAATGTCTGTCTATATGTGTGTATGTATGTATGTATGTATGATGGTATAATTTTTTACTTTTGCTATCAATGAATTAAATAAAAGCTGGCCTGACTAAATCACTTTTGAAATATCCTCACTGACCTTCACTGAACATTTGGTATTTGACCCCTTTTATAACCCATAGATTTTTAGGTAATGGTTTTGGTGTTGGGAGCTGGTTTGTTGCTCCTTGTGATGATTCTAAACAGAGTCTGAACAAAGCCAGAACAGAGAGACAAAATGTCTGCTTGAAAAGACAGATTTCTGCAATAAATTTTCCCCAGTCTGATAAGAGCTTCCTGTTATCAGAGCAGTAGAGTAGTACCCAGTAGTTGTAAAACGGGTAGGGGTGAGAGCCAAGGGCAGCAGCTGGGTGGAGGTGCAGACAGAGGAAGGGGAGGGAGGTGGGGGAGAAGGAATCCATGGAAAGAGATATGCTATTTGGATGGAGGTGAAAGAGTTAGCTGGTGAGGGCAGTAGTAAATGTCTGGAGTGAGGTCAGCTGAATAGGGGGCAGGGGGGGGGCTGTTTTTGATCCAAGAACAAAGTGTGATCAAAAACATTTTATAGAGAGCACTGTGATGTTTTATGTGAAGTCTATCATTTTATCTTTATTATTTGTTTGGCCATGCTGGGGCACACTGCCTTGGTGGCTTTTAGTCAGACAGATCAACCTGCGCGCGCGCGCGTGCGCGTGCGTGTGTGTGTGTGTGTGTGTGTGTGTGTGTGTGTGATGTGAAGATGCAGAAATGACAACTCTAATCCCCCCACCCCTCTCTCTCTCTCTCTCTCTCTCTCCTACTTACTCTATGGTCTCTTTGCTGAACCACTAAATTACTGGAACATAAACAAACCAGCACTTGTTAAGCAGTGATGAGAAACAAACACACACACACACACACACATGACAGGCTTCCAAACAGTTTCCTTCTACCAATTTCACTCCTCAGGGCTATATAGTAGAAGATACTTAATTAGACTGAGCCCCTAACCATTGGCTACAAAGTGAGCTTCTCAACGACATAACCAATCATTTGTTTTGTCTTATACCCCACTTTGATTTCTGAATTTTTTTTTTTTTAAATGAAAAAGAACCAAAAGAGTGCACCTTTCCATGACCAAAGTATTTAGCTTATATTCAAAAAAAGTTTTAATTAAATTTTCTCTTGTTACACACTGTGTACTTTAGTTTTATTTTCTTTCAGAGCAGCTTCATAGTTGTTGGTTGTTTATATTTCAGTCAAAAAATTGCATACAGGATGTAAAACTTGTATTTCTGGCTGTGATGTTTACGTGAACATCATTGGCCTCTAGGGTGGTGCGCTACTGCTATGATTTTGTTGTCATCTACTCACTGCAAATGGCTGATAGGTGAATGGAAGTTTGTAAACACAAACATTCCTCTTTATAGGAGAATTTTTCATTTAGATAATTAAAAAAAATGTTTCTTAATCATTTTGTTACTATGCTTCTGTTGGCACACACTGTCTTTGTTTCAATTTATTTTGAAAGAAATTTGCTGGTGTCAGGTAAAAAGCACCTGTGCTGGTATCACCTCAAAAGTACCTGCATTGGTGTCATGTAAAAAGTGCCTGTGCTTGTGCCACATAAAAAGCACCTGCACTCTGGTGCCACATATAAAGTGCCTGTGCAGGTGCCACGTAAAATGCACTCATGCAGGTGTCATGTGAAAAGCTCCCAGTACACTCTGTTAAGTGGTTGGTGATAGGGAGAGCATCCAGCTATAGAAACCATGCCATATCAGACAAAGTGTGCATAGTGCAGTTCTCTGGCTTGCCAGCTCCTGGCAAACCATCCAACCCATGCCAGCATGGAAAACAGATGTTAAATGATGATGATGATGTGGAATTTGTGCTCATCTGACTCTCTAGCCTACAACACTGAGTCTCCCATCTGTAATACGACCACATTAGATGTAGGGCAGTTTTTTGATATGTTGAAAGATGGGTAAAAGTGTCTTATTTTGACAGCAAATATGGTATTGTTTATCTGATTTTTATCATTGGTCAAAACCTTCCCAATTATTCAGTCCATATTTCCTAAAATAATAATGGTGTTTTTTTTTTATTTTTGATCCTTTCATTAGGCTTTTGGTCCAGGTTTACATTTAATGTAGAGATGAAATGCTGCGATGCTCTTTTCATTTTACTTTAAAACTGAGTTGTAGATCTAATAGTACTCACAGAATCCTAACCTTTACTGTCTATAGCCTAACAACAATGTTAGACTTACAATGGTGATGATGATGATGATGATGATGATGATAATAACCATGGCAGTAATTGTTTTAATGAAGCACAAGGAATTCTCTCTCCCCCCCTCTCTCTCTCTCCTGCTTTTGTAAACAGGAAGGGGTTATAGTTGATTGATAGCTTCAATAATACTGCTACCAGCATCATCTTGGTTGTAAAAATGAGAGAGGTGGTGATGGTGGTTGTGGTGGTGGTGGGTCTGTGATGGTGATAGTGACAGTATATTTAATTTTATTTTATATTTTAATTGCATGTACATTTTTTTTCCTCTCTCATTGTCAGTTGTTGGTCTCCTTTTAACTGTTCGACCTTATTGCAGAAGAGTACACTCACTATCACTCAGGTTGCACCCCCAACTCCTTCACACTGTTGGTGTGTGTGTGTGTGTGTGCGCGCGCGCACATGTGTACATATGTCTGTATGTGTATGTATTTATGTACGTATGTATGTATGAATGAATGTGGCAATTGGAGAGCCATTGGGATTTCTTGTTATTTGCTTTCTTGGTGTCTTTTTCAGAAATGACAAATCTAATTCTCCTTCTCTCTCTCCTCTCTCTCTCCTTCTCTCCACCCTGTCCCCTATTTCACCAACTGTCAGCTTGGTGACATATAGGCAAAGGGATGCTGAGTAAGTTGAATATGACATGATTCCCTCTTTCCCCCCCTTTCTTTCTCCTCTTTCTTCATTCACTAATTTTATTTAATTAAGTTAATTTCAATGTTTGTGAGTGACTGTGTGTGTGTGCGTGTGTGAATTACAACCTCATTTTCCCCCTCTCCATGATTTCTGGAAAGAAGGTTTCCTCCAGCCATTTGTGATAGTAAAACCTCTGTGTGTGTGTGTGTGTGTGTGACTGTTGTTGCCCTCAATCAATCTGCAAATATGTTGCTGTATTTTTGCTGAGTATTTACCATTTGCAAAGACCATGACACACTATACACACATCTGTGTGCCATGCACCTATACATGTACCTGTGTAACTACACACACACACATACACTTCCTTGCTTTGGCTGTCCATCAGATTCATAAAGACAATGACGAGAGATTGTGTAGAGTTTACTCTCTGGGCCTTTCTGCATGTTATTCAGGAACATGTTAATTCTGCAAGAGCTCTCTACGAACCAGTCTTGGGCATATTTTTCCTTATGAATATCCAAGGGTGTCAGCTGCATCGTAATAGTTATCATCATCACCATCTTCCTCCTCGTCTTCATCATCATCATCATCATGTGTTCCGCTTTCCATGTTGGCAAGGGTTGAATGCTTTCAAAGCAACTGGGGGGAGCCAGAGGAGTGTTCCAAGCTTTAAACCCTTCTGTTACCGTATTTATTTTGAGATGCTCTGTGTTTGTTTCTATTAATTTTAAATATAGCAAAAAATTTAGTAAAACAATTTCGTTATCATTAAGTTAGTGTTAGGAACATAAATTGTGACTAAGGTTTGGTGGAAGATTTTAATTCAAAACTTATGAAAACAAGACATTTGTACTACAGAACCAGAGCCAGTTTCAGCTGGGTTGGTATCAAAAGGGTTAAGAATTGTTTCTCTATTATATATTTTAACCCTTTCATTACTGTATTTATTTTAAGATGCTTTTTGTTTCTTTCAATTAACAAAACATTTAGTAAAATAACTTAGTTATCATTCAGCTAGTGTTAGGAACATATATTGTGACTAAGGTTTAGTGGAAGATTAAGACATTTGTACTACAGAGCCAGAGGCAGTTTCAGCTGGGTTGGTATCAAAAGGGTTAAGAATTGTTTCTCTTTTGTATATATTTTAACCCCTTTGTTACCATATTTCTTGTTGAGATATTCTGTGTTTCTTTCAATTAATTTAAATATAACAAAGAATTTAGTGAAATAACTTATAGTTATCATTAAGCTAGTATAGGAGGTGAATATAAGAGAAGTGGCCATGGATAGGTCGGTAAGTTCATTGAAATGCAATTCCTGCCAGCTTTTGAGGTGATGAATGTTTCTGAAACTTTCAGTTTGATACTAAAGAGGGATGGAAATCCTTTAAAATATCAGAATTGTTGAGCTGACAGCAGTCGTGCTTCTTGATATGTAGTGTTTATTGAGTGAGGCATTTGCAGTTTGAGTTCTCTTTATTACATGGGTGAACTGGAAGGACTTCTTTGAGTTGCATCTTCCTGACCTTGATCTAGTCAGTTTGATGTCAGGGCTTAGATCTGGGATGCATCCATGAGCAGAAATGATATTATTGGACACAGTTGCCTGAACACTGGCAGTCTGGAATGGCAAACAATTCACTGGCTACAAAAGCCCAACCTAAGTGAACACTTGATTTGGGCTGGTTTATCAAGTTGGTAGAATCAAGCAGTGTCCCCTTGACAAAGGTCTGAATGACAAAGAATCCATGTGCACACACACACACGCACGCACACACACGCATGCACATGTAGGTATCTTTAGTCAATGAATAATGGTATCTTCAGATCAAAGACAGTACTCTACCTTTCAGGGCAGACTTTGTAATGTTAGCTTGATGTGTGTGTGTGTGTGTATGTGTACACATGTGTATACATATATGTCTATGTAACAATATCTGTATGGAAAACACATTAACCATTGAAAAACACAAACACACAATGACTTCACTTTGCTTAAAATTTCTAATTATTTGGTGTTAAAATTTTCGTTGCATCCATTATGACCTGGTCACTGACACGGTTCCACTGCTGCAACAGACGGACTTCTTGAGGCAGACTTTGGAATAGAGAGAGAGAGAGCATGTCGTTGATGAGGTTGCTAATGCTGATGAAAAGTCTTTGACAAACCATGGCTGATTGATCGATTGACTGAACGATTAATCAAACAATCAATTAATTGATTAAATGGTTTTAACCAATTGACTAATTTTAATTAAAAAGTGAAATAGAAGCAGTGGAAGATGACTCTCCCGAGATACAGACCATCATCATAACCACAAGTCTGTTCTCCATGCTAGCATGGGTTGGAAGGGTTGACATGTGCTGACCAGCTGAAGAGCTGCCCAGGGGTTCCATGTCTGTTTTGGTATGGTTTCTGTGGCTAGACATCCTTCCTGATGCCATCTACTTAACAGAGTGTTATGGGTGCTTTTTACATGGCATCGCAAGAAGTCTTGGTCACTTGTCATCCCCTCTATAAGGCCCAATGTCGGAAGATCCTTTTTCACTACTTCATCCCACGTTTTCCTGTTTTTCTGGGTCTAACCCTTCAAACAAACACACAGACACACACACACACAATGAACTTGCCCTTCGGAGACGACATATGAGCGTTCAGCTTTGGCCAAACGATCTCCACAAATGATTTGTTTTATGGTGAACAAATGCTCGTGCCGCACATAAGCTCACTCTCTCCATCAAATCGACATCATTTGTATTGGTGCACCGTGTGCCATGCGTCAAGTGCCAAAGTGATTGCAGAGCAGCGTGAGATGAAGTGACTTGCTCAAGAATACAATGCATCACTCGGTCTAGGAGTTGAAATCATGTGTGCAGCTGCCTAACCATTAAGCCATCCACCTAGCCCCTATACTGGTTGCACATAAGAAGCACCATCCGAATGTGGCCGATGCCAGTGCCGCCTTGATTGTCTCCCATACCGGTGGCATGTAAAAAGCACCATCCGAATGTGGCCGATGCCAGTGCCGCCTTGATTGTCTCCCATACCGGTGGCATGTAAAAAGCACCATCCGAAGTGGCCGATGCCAGCGCCTTGATTGTCTCCCATACCGTGGCATGTAAAAAGCACCATCCGAATGTGGCCGATGCATGTGCCGCCTTGATTGTCTCCCATACTGGCATGTAAAAAGCACATCCAATGTGCCGATGCCAGTGCCGCTTGATTGTCTCCCATACCGGTGGCATAAAAGCACCATCCGAATGTGGCTGATGCCAGTGGCCGCCTTGATTGTCTCCCATACCGGTGGCATGTAAAAAGCACCATCCGAATGTGGCCGATGCCAGTGCCGCCTTGATTGTCTCCCATACCGGTGGCATGTAAAAAGCACCATCCGAATGTGGCCGATGCCAGTGCCGCCTTGATTGTCTCCCATACCGGTGGCATGTAAAAAGCACCATCCGAATGTGGCCGATGCCAGTGCCGCCTTGATTGTCTCCCATACCGGTGGCATGTAAAAAGCACCATCCGATTGTGGTCGATGCCAGCCCACTCTGGCTCCTGTGCCAGCGGCATGTAAAAAAAAGCACCCACTAAACTCTCGGAGTGGTTGGTGTTAGAAGGGCAGTAGAAACACTGCCAGATCAGACTGGAGCCTGGTACAGCCTCCTGGTTTCCCAGATCCCAGTCAAACAGTCCAGCCCATGCCAGCATGGAAAACGGACGTTAAACGATGATGATGATGATGATGATATATAATATAATAATAAAAAAAAATGACAACAAAAGAATGAGACCTCTACATCGCTTGATAGCGGATGTTGGTGTGTTTACGTCCCTGTAACTTAGTAGTTCAGCAAAGGAGGCTGATAGAATAAGTAGTAGGCTTACAAAGAATTAGTCCTGGGGTCGATTTGTTCGATTAAAGGCAGTGCTCCAGCATGGCCGCAGTCAAATGATTGAAACAAAGCATAAGAATGAAATAATCTCCCCCTTCCGCTTAATCATTTTATCTTGTATATTATTATTTACCTGTGATTTCTCATCCCTGGCTTATCATCCCTCATGTCTATGCACTTTCTCTCTCTACACCAACCATATTCTTCAAGGCACATACCTTCTGCTACTTATTCATCTTCAGGGTAAGCCCCCCCACCCCACCCCCACCCCACCCCAACCACACACACCACATACCCCCCACACCACATACCCCCCACACTTCTTTTTGTGATTCTGACCATTCCAATTCTCACTGCCCCCCACCCCCCACCATCCAACTAATTCCATCCTCATTGTCAGTTTACCTTTTATTTCCACTTCCTCTTTTGTTGTTGTTGTTGTTGTTGTTGTCTTTATTTCCTTCTCTCTTTCCTCTTCCACCTCTTCCCTTTCTTCAAACCTCTAATCTCCTCTCCCTCCTCTTTAATTCTTTGTTTTTTTTTATGCAGACTTCCCATTCAGTTTCTGTTTCTGCCTCATTCTTTAAATCTGTTACTTTTTCTGTGACTTACATTCTTTGTATCTCCTCTTCCTTGTGTGTGTGTGTGTGTGTGTGTGTGTGAGAGAGAGAGTGCGTGAGAAGGAGAGAGAGTATGTGTGTATGAGAGAGAGTGTGTGTGTGTGTGTGACAGAGATTGTGTATATGAGGGAGAGAGGGTGTGTGTGCGTGAGAAGGAGAGAGAGTGTGTGAGAGAGAGTATGTGTGTATGAGAGAGAGAGTGTGTGTGTGTGACAGAGATTGTGTATATGAGGGAGAGAGGGTGTGTGTGTGTGTATGAGGGAGAGAGAGGAGTGGAGAAGCTGGCATCTTCTTTCAGTGATAGATTGTTTATCACCTTCCTGCATGGGAGGCACACTGGCTGCATAGCATGTTGCTGCTCTTGCCCTTCTTCCCCATCTCTCTCTCCCTTCCTTGCCCCCCCCCCCGTGCTCTGTACCATTATTTTACTCATTACATATCCACACACACACAACACACACACCACTAGATAGATACACAAAGCACCAGTTACCTACCTAAGATAATGATGAGAGGGCCATCCACTTCAAATAGGACATGTTATTTTTTTTATAGAGGTGGGGGTGGCCCTTCCCTCTGCTGGTTTAAGGGGGAGAAGGGGACAGGTTATTTATATATGGACACCTGGTTCTTCTTCCCATATTGTAGCAGCCACAGTGATGGTGGTAGTGGTAGTGGTGGTGGTGGTGTATAACAAAGTTGAATGAGCTAAAGGTTATTAAAAACCTTCATGTCCTTCAGAAGGGGTTTCTCCTTGTTCCCCTGCCTTGATCCCTTTAACAATAGTCCACCTTTACCCTCTCCCCCCCACATCATCTAAAATCATCTAAGCAACTCAATTAATACTCCCCTCCACACCTCATCTCATCATTTACCTGGTCTTCCTTTCACTCCCACTCACCCACCCAATGCTTTGCTTCTTCTTTGTTTTATATTGTTTTTTTTATATATACCTTGTCACCCCCAACTCCACCCCTACGTGGTTCTTTCTGCCTTCCTCTTTTTCTTCAATTTATTGTGGCAGCCCCTAACTACATCAAGCACTTTTAAGTAATGTCCCCTTTCTTCTTCCTCTCAGCAATACCAAGACTACCACTACTGCTACCATCATTTTCTTACCCACCTGGGGAAGAGAAATACCTCTCTCTCTCACCTTTCCCTCAACATAGCTTCCACCTTTTCACTGGAGGGGCGAGCAAAGAGGTGGGTGTAGTGGCTGTGGTGGTGGTGGTGATGGGAGTAGGGGTGGGTATATAAACAACAATGGTTTCCAATTTAATGCAATAAATGAAAATTGTATGTTTTGTGTGGGTGGGTGGGAGGGTGTTGGGGCATGGGTGGGAGTGAAGGGGACAAAAGCAAAGAAAATAATTTCAGTTTCTGCTGACATCCCTTTTTGAAAAAGAGATGGTGGTGGTGGTGGTGGGGTGATGATGATGGCATTTGTGATGGGGATGGTGGTGGTGGTGGTGGTATCTGTGATAGGGATGGTGGTGGTGGTGGTAGTGGTGGTGTTTGATGGGAGGGGGCAAGATGGTATTGATAGCTTGGTTGGTTGGTGGTAGTGGTGTGTGTTTGTTACTGATGGTGGTTAGTGGTGGGGATTGTGGTGTCCATGGTAGTAGGGGGTATTTGTGATGGTTGGGTGGTGAAAATATTGATGGTTTTGAGGAACGTTTGATGGCATGGATGGATGGCTGGATCTGTCTATTTATGAGAATGTTAATGGTTGTGTTGGTGGTGGCTGTAAAGGGTTTGGTGGTGGTGTTGATGGTAAGGTTTGATGGCGTTGTTATGATAGTAGTAGCCTTGGTGGTTGTGATGGGGGTGTATAATGTTGATGATGATTGTGAATGTTAGATGATAGATAGAATTGATAGTGGGGGGTGATGGCCATGATGGAATGTGGGTGGTGAGTTATGGTGTTGCTGTAGTTAAGGTGGTGGTTGTTGTTTTTGTTGTTAGTGGTGGTGGTGGTCTTAAGCATAACTCTCTTTCTGTCTATTTTTCTTTCTTGATTAATTTACCTATCCTTTATTTACTTTTCCTGTTTCCAGTTGTTTTTGTGTGTGTGTATACCTGCGTGCAAGAAAATGTATTGATGATGATGATGATGATATTGTAATTTAAGCTGAAGAAATACTAAAGCATCTTTAGAAACTGGATGAAAATGTAATTGAATAAATACCGTGCATACTGATTAAATAGATATAATGGTCAAAAAATTCTTTTAAGCATTTATTTGGAACTTGAAAGAAAATAGATTTATACTTGAGGTTGATGGATAGAAAGATAAAAATAGACAGACACAAGTAGACAGAGAGATAGATAGATAGAGAGATAGATAGATAGACAGATAGACAGACAGACAGATAAATAAATTGACAGATAGATAGACAGACAGATAAGTAAATAGACAGATAGATAGATAGATAGATAAATAGACAAATAGATAGATAGACGGACAGATAGATAGATTGACAGACAGCTAGATAGATTGATAGATAGACAGACAAACCGATAGATAAACAGATAGATAGATAGGCAGGCAGAGACATACATACATGTATGTATGCATCCAATGAACCATTCATGTAATGATGTAAATAGATAAATATATGGAGGCAGAGAAAGATATATGCATAGTTAGAGAATAACGCATATCTATATATGGTAAGAGTAAGGGTGAAAACATCGCTTCAGTCACGAATGACCATGGGATTGCACTTAGAAAGTTCCTCTTTGAAGGCACAAGCTGGGCAAGGTTGTTTAAGGAAGACCAGCAGTTGCCCATGCATACCAACTCCCCTTTCCATACCACTGATGTTATCCAAGGGAAATCAAAGGCCCATACAGCTTGGCACCTGTTAGTTAGTTAGTTAGTTAGTTAATTCTTTGGCTCAAAAAGCAAAAAGCAAGGCCATGTAGGGGGACATGAAGTTATGTACAGGGTGGTGTTCAGGTAAAGAGTTCAGGCCACTTGTGGTCAAGGGAGACTTTGAACCGAGCGGTCGTCGGCATCTTCACCATCTCGTCTGGCAGCTTATTCCACGGATCCGCAACCCGGACGGAGAAAGCCCCTCTCCTACAGCTGAGTGAACTGGAGCAATGTGAAATAAAGCGTCTTGCTCAAGAACACAACACACAGTCCGGTCCGGAAATCGAACTCACTGCCTCGTGATTGTGTGCCTGACACTCTAACCACAGAGCCATGCGTCTCGTGTGTGTGTGTGTGTGTGTGTGTGTGTGTGTGTGTGTGTGTGTGTAAGTAAACAGCCGTATAAATTAGTACAAACCGATGACTAAATGGTGTGTGTTTGTGTGTGGTAGCATACTTAAGTGGGGTTTCTACTACTGGATTTATTGATCCCTCCTCCTCTCCCTTAAACACTTATTTCATTTCCACCACTGTTCTCAGCCAGTGTCTTGTCTGCAGGTGAGTAATTAGGAGAGGTAGATAAATCTCCTTGCCCCCTCCCCACCTGACTGCCAGCCAGATGACACTGTGTGGGTGTGAAAGGTGCTGTCATTTATTTGAATAACAAGTGTTTGTTCCTTTGGTCATGCTTGTCTCTTCTGATAGACTCTTTCTTGTTTTTTTCTTCCTGTTTTTTTTTCCCTTTTTTTTCCCATCCTATTTGATCTTTTATTCTCTTCCAACATGTGTCAGCCTGGAAATACACACAGATGTCAGGGATGATATCAATGATGATGATGATGCTGATGCTTTTTATCCTTCTGCTTTCCTCCTCTTCTTCTCCATTTCTAATCTTCCTATGACAGTTTTTCCTCTTCAGCCTCTTCTATTCATAGATTAAACTCATGCCACCCTCTTCATAAAGCGTCTCTTCATCAAACTACTTACTTATTATGTTTTCTTGTTGCTTTTTATCTTTCTACTTGTCTTTGTCTTTTATCTTTTACTTGTCCCCACCCCCTCAATCGGTCATTGCACTGCAGCCATGCTGGGGCACTGCCTCCAAGGGTCCAGCCAAACAAATCAGCCCCAGTACTTATTTTTTAAAACCTGATTGATACTCATTCTCTCTGTCTCCTCTGTTGAACTGAGAAGCTACAGGGATGCAAACAAACCAATACTGGTTGTCAAGTAGTGGTGGGGGACAAATACATGCTCAAAGACACACATATAGTCATGTACACACACACACACACACACCATCATCATCATCATTTAACATCCACTTTCCATGCTGGCATCGGTTAGACGGTTTGACTGAGGACTGTCAAGCCAGGAGGCCTCACCAGGCTCCAGTCTGATCTGGTAAGGTTTCAACAGCTGGATGCCCTTCCTAACACCAACCACTCCGTGAGTGTAGTGGGTGCTTTTTACGTGCCACCGACACTGGCAATTGGTCACATTTGGATGGTGCTTTTTACCTGCCACCAGCATATATATATATATATATATATATATATATATATGTGTGTGTGTGTGTGTGTGTATGTCACCATGGAAGGTTGATATTAAATGATGATCACATACATATATAAATACACACACTGGGCTTCTCTCAGTTTCCACCTACGAAATTCCCTCACAAGGCTTTGCTTGCTCTGGGGCTATACTTGAAGGCACTTACCACATGGCCACTCTTGCACCTGTTTGGCTTTTTTGTCATTTTGTTTTTTTTTTATTTTCAGCCACATCTTTATTACACTTTTCCCTCTTGTACAATTTATTATTCCCTAAACTGGGAATAGAAACCAGTGTTTTCCCACATATGATCCAGCACAAGTACCTCTTATTTGTTTGTCTTCATTTTTCATACAAGCAAACCTCACCTCTTATCATACTGGTAAACCTGAGATCATGCTGTACGTCTTATGTAGACATTGATTTATTTCACTAACATTTCTTGTATGTTTGAGAATAGTTTTGAACATTTCATACATGTTAAGCTGTGCTGACATGTGGTTGTGTTAAACAAAGCCATGGTTTTTTTCCAATTCATTTCATGTCACTTGGCCAAATCTAGAATGGTTTCTGTTCTTTGTGATTCAGTGAGGAGTATAATCATAAATTCCTCCATCATTTTATTTTTCTGGTGACCTTACAGATGTGGAATCTGGACAGCTTACCATAGATGTGCAAAAACAATTTTATCACTTTCACCTAATATGCCTGTGAAAAGTTCTCAATGTTGAAGTGGCAACATCAGAATTCCTAATACTTCTGTACTTTAGAGAGCTAATACGTCAAACATATTCCAGCTGCTGTGGAGTGGACATATAGTGCACATGCCCGACTCCAGGCTCCCTAAACAAATTTTCTTTGAACTAGCAGTTGGTTCTTGGCCATATAGTGGACGAAAGAGGGGATACTAGGACATTCTCAGGATGTCTTTAAAAAAGTGTAACTTAATCCTCTAGCATTAAAAGCCAGCCATATCTGGCCAAAATATTCTGCATGTTTTCTGTTCAAGCTGGTCAGATCTGTCCTCTCACACCTACCCTACATTGTCATTCTAAAAATATACAATCACATCATTAAAATCTCAATGCTATGAGATAATGTGTGATTAATTCAAAGCAATGTGAATAAATAATCATTGCATTTCACAGAATAATCTGAATGCTAAAGGGTTAAAACAGTTTAGATCTTGGGACCATCTTGCTCAAGGTCCACTCACTGTGGAGTAGTGTTGTGTACTCTGATGTACAGCACTCAGAATCAGAAATGATCAGAGGAATTATAAAGAGGAAGGTTATTCAGAAAGCAAGAGTCCCACCAGGTCCAGATCCTGCTTTTACATGCTCCTTCTGTAACTCAACATCATCATTTAATGTCCACTTTCTGTGCTAGCATGGATTGGATGGTCTGACTGAGGACTGGCAAGCCAGGAGCCTACACCAGGCTCCAATCTGATTTGACAAGGTTTCTACAGCTGGATGCCCTTCCTAATGCCAACCACTCTGAGAGTGTAGTGGGTGCTTTTTTCATGCCACCAGCACGGGGGCCAGTCAGGCGGCACTGGCATTGACCATGCTCGAATGGTGCTTTTTACGTGCCAGGATTTTATGCAAATATTGGCTTAATGAGCCACATCATGACCCACAAAGGCTAAAGCTGTTAATCTGGTCATCTTCAGAGACATGAAGGACAAACATCATCCAGTCATGCTGATCGTCCATTTAAACTGACCCTTAATTTATAAGGGTATAAAACAAAAATACTTGGTGCAAATTGTGATTTATGTATGATCTGTATCAAAGAATGAAACATGTCCTTAATGCCTATGCAGTCTGCATCAAATGGATTTTAATGAAATTTTTTTCAGTTGTTATTTAGATCAAAATAATAGTTTCTGTGAATTTGCAGGCAATTTCATTCACTGGAATATTTTTGGCACGAATGGGTTAAAAACTGGATTCCGAACAGATATTTCAGTAGCCTTGAATATGTTTTAATTCTCCTTAACACAAACTTGTTACTGAATGATTTAGATTTTCCCTCAACTCATTCTTTCGCACCTACCTTTTACTTTATTACTCAGCTGAGTTTATTTTCTGGACTAACAAATGCAAAGTAAATTTGTCCGTTCTTTTGCCAGCCAAGCAATTTTCAGTGACACCAGAAATATGGCTTCTATGGTAACTTATTCTATCACAAAATCAAATTGTATCTATTCATTTCAACACCACCACCACCACCACCACCCTGCCTTTGACTCTCTCTCCACCACCTCACCACCTTGCATTATTACCCTGAATATAAACTATAAGCTCTGTAATTTTCCTTCTTTGATGCATCACTTTTGCTTTTGTATGCAATAAATAATAGTAGTGATTAGGTAGTTATCATGCATAATGCCGTCCAGTACAACCTGATTTGCTGAGTTAGTAGTTGCCTATTACATACACACTACATTATTAGCACATTCTCTGAATTTACTCTTTGCTTCATTTATTTTATACCCTCATATCAAACGGTCTTTATTCATAGCATTTGTTCAGACAGCTGTTTTCTCTCCATCATAGTAGTGTACTTGCTAATTTAGCTGTTCCCTCTTTCTTCTCTAATGCTGATTCCAAAGTTGATAGTATAATCGTAGTCCGATCAGATAGCAGTTCACCCTTAAAGATTCTGGAATATTTCAATTTATAATCCTTCCACCCCTTAGATATTGGTTGGTTGGGTGGGTGTTGGGTCATGCAAAGATTTGAAGGCAGGATGATAATCTATTTATTAGGCAAGTAAGATCTTTGTAGAATGGAAACAGTAAGGTGTTTGGTGTGATCTGGGACCGTTTGAAGTGCTGAGCTTCAGTGATTGATTAAGAAGGCATGACTATGCAACTTTGTGGTTTGGGGTTCAGTCCCACTGTGTAGCACCTCAGGGCAAGTATCTTCTAGTATAGCCCTGGGTGAATCAATGCCTTGTGAGTATTTATGCTAGATGGAAACTATGTGGAAGTCTACTGTGTATGTATATATGTGTGTGTGTATATACACACACACATACACACGTGTGCGTGTTTATGTCTGTCACCACTACTTAAGTCTGGCACTTATTCTGTCAGTCTTGTTTGCTGTACTGCTAAGTTACAAGGATGTAGACAAACCAACAGCTGTTGTCAAGCAATGGGAAGAACAAAGACACACACACTCCACACTACAACACACCACATCACACCACACACCGCACATACACATGATGAACTTCTACATAGTTTCCATCTTGCAAATTCACTTAGAATTACAGAAAACATTTGCCCAAGCACTGAACCCAGAAGCACATGTTTACCAAGTGAGTTTCTTAACCACCCAGCTTCCCTGTATATTGAGAAAAATATTTATTTTTAATGTACTTGTTTTTGCCTGATTTTTTGATATGAAATGATGCATTGATAAGAGATGTAGCTGTATCCTGGGAGGGTCATTTTGTCAATAAAAACACATACATTGCTTCTATTCCCTTTCATTTTTCTTATCATTTTTATCATCATTATCACATAATTAGTTAACTAATTAATCAGTTAACTTAGCACGACCAGTTATTAGATTGATCAATCAATCACTTGTTTTATTATAATCCTTTTATCACCATTAGCAAAATTTGCAATCTCATCAATGACAGGCTCTCATCAGCTCCCAGATCTGTTGCTATGCTCCCTTGCCGAGTACAATATCTTATTATTGTACTTATTGATTTTGGAATGCATGTGTGTGTGTGTGTGTGTGTTTTGCTTATTTTCATTTAAATAATGGTAGTTTTAATATTTCAAAAAAATATTTGGTGCTGAACTGGCAGAATCATTAGCATGCCAGTCAAAATGCTCAGTGGCATTTCGTCGGTCTTTATGTTCTGGGTTCAAATTCTACCAAGGTTGATACTGCTTTTCATCATTTCAGGGTCAGTAAATTAAGTACAGTTGAGCACTGGGGTTAATGTAATCGCCTTATCCCCTCCCCCAAAATTGCTGGCCATGTGCCAGAATTTGAAATCAGTATTTCAAAAAAAATATTCTGTCACTTCAATTTTCAAGCATTATGTTGGTGTCGCATATGAAGCACCCATACTGGTGTCACATTAAGAGCACTCATGTTGGTGCTACATGAATAACACCAGTGCTGGTGTCCTGTAAAAAGCACCCATGCCGGTACCACATGTAACGGGCCTGTGCTGGTGCCACATAAAAAGCACCTGTGATAGTGCAGCATAAAAAGCACCCAGTACACTCTGTAGAGGGGCTGGTATTAAGAAGGGCATCCAGCAATAAAAACCATGTCAAAACAGACAACTGGAACCTGGTACAGCCTTCAAGCTTGCCTAAACTGTCCAACCCATGCCTGCATGGAAAACAGACATTAAATGGGTGATGATGATGATGATGCAGCAGCAAATTGCTTTGAACATAGGAATTTATAACATAGTTTTTTTCTGAAATAGCAACCAAATTTCTTCCAGAGCACACAACACCATTTTTTTTTTATCTTTCAAAGATGGTACTTATGCTTCCATTCTCCTTTGCTGAACTGCTAATTAAATATATATATATATATATATATATATATATATATATATATATATATATATGTATATATATATATGATGGGCTTCTTTCAATTTCTACCAAATCTGCTCAAAAGGCTTTGGTTGGCCCAAGGCTATAGTAGAAAACGCTTGCCCAAGGTGTCACTTAGTAGGACAGAACCTGGAACCATGTAGTTGGAAAGCAAACTTCTTACCACACAGCCACGCCTGTGCCTTCAAATTGTCAATTGTATTTTTTTTTTAAAGACTGTACACCGTGTATAATTTTAGGAAGATTTGACTGCTATCTTTTGCAAGTTGAACATTCACATAGAAGCTTCTGTCATTGGCTCAAAGAGTTGGGTGAGGTGATGAAATGGGATACCCATAAAACCCTCAGTCCACCCTGGCACCCTAATGCTTCTCAGCTTCATTAACAAGCTCTATTTTTAGACAGATCCCTCTTTAAGTCTCTATCTAGTCTTACTGCCATAGATATTCCATATTATATTTTTGTGTGTACTGCACACAGTCACAAAATTACTTGTTCTTGTGAGGCCCAAAATAACTAGCCCTTCCTTGCTTACACATAAACCATTGACCTTTCAGTACAAGGCACAAACTTTGGGTGATGGAACCAATATTAAAATGAAGAACCTTGTTGTTTAATCATTAAAGTAAATTGCCTGGAATTCCCCAAATTTTCATGTTGTGACCTTATAGTTTGAGAAACATTTTTTTCTTTTTCGTAGGGGCATTTTTATTATTGTTCTTGTACTTGTTGTTGTTGAAGTTTATGGAGCTTTTATGTGATATGTTGTGGACACATTGACAAACATTTTAGGCTCTTTGGGAACTTTTTATTAAAATTATACCAGAGACACACATACGTACTTACGCGCACGTATATACATTTATCATCATTGAGAAAATTAGTTTGTCTTGTAGCAATAATAGAATTGTTTCAAATTTTTGGCACAAGGCCAGCAATTTCGTATCTGGTGGGGCAAGTCGTTTGCATTGACCCCAGTACTTTGTGTGCATTAGTCTTATCTTGACTTCTTGTAAAGCTGTAAACAAGTGCCACTGTTATACAAGCAGTGTCCTTCACTTCCAGTGTTCCATGAAAGCATTTCTGGTTATGGGGAAGTTATTACCTTACTTGAAAACAGGTGACTGTTGGCAACAGGGAGAGCATCCAGCTGTAGAAAATCTGCCTCAGTAAAGTCTTTCCGACTCATACAAGCATGGAAAAGAAGACATTAAAATAATGATGATGATGATGATAGGATAATAACATACCAGGCAGTGGCTCTTGTGGCTTTTGATCTTAACTGATTGAAAGTGTTATCATGTACATTGTTTTGTCTTTGTATAAAAAATGGGCTACAGCAATATTCTGCTCAATACAGCCCTTAGTGGCTGCTGATATGTGCATCTCTCATCATGAACAGAAGTAGTGGGAGAACATCATAGCTATGTGTTGAAAGGAATTCTTGGAGATTTGGATAATTCACCTCTGGAAGCATGGGTGTTTCGTTTAACATCCTTAACTCTTATATTAAGGGACCCTTTGAGTGGGATGGGCTACTTGACCAGAAGAAAATTCTAACTGGGCTCCACCTGCAAGGTCATGTGCTATTTAACTTGATATGCGATCACTATGTTGCGCATATATGGTTGTGATGCATGTGCCTGATGTACCCTTATCAGATGGGTAGTCATGATGGGTATATTGGGCTTCATATATTTTACCCTAGTGTCATCCGCTGCTCTCTCACTCAATAATGATAATCTTCTGTTCTCTTTCTCCTATCTCCCACTCTCTCCTTTCTTTTCCTCCTCCAATTATGGTTAAAAGAATCAGGTGGGAACTCCCAGAGAAAAGTTCAGTCATTTCTACACAATATCCCTGGCCTCCTCCATGATGTTTCACAGACAAACAGACAGACATCTGACACTGGAGAGAGAACAAGTCACCTTATCAACTCCTCTTCTTCTTCTTCTCTCTCCATTTCCTCTTTTAAAAGTCTGCCTCATTTGTTTTTATTTAACATCTTTATACCTCTTCTTTTTCGTTTTCTTTATTTTACATTACTTTTATCATATTTTTCTTTTTGTTCCATCTTTGTGTCCCCCCCCCTTTTTTTACTTGTTTATTTTGTTTCTCTTTTGGTTTTTCTTTACTTTCACCATGTGTGAGTGAGAGAGAGAGAGAGAGAGTCTGTGTCTTTCTGTCTCTCACCTTTCCCCTATCTTCAATTAGAACTGTCTACCATCACCACAACTACTACAGTCACCACCACAACTACTACTATCACCACCACCACCGTCACTAACATCACTACTACCACCACCACCACCACCACTAATACTACTACCGCCACCACTACAACTACTACTACCACCACCACCACACTACTACAACTACTATCACCACCACTACTACCACCACCACTGCTACCAGTACCACCACCACTACTACTACTAATACTACTACCGCCGCCGCCGCCACCACCACTACCACTGATGCCGCCACCACTGCCACTACTACTAGTATGGCTACTGTTTCCTTGAGATCTGGAACTATTTAGTAAGTTTACTTCTGGAAGGTTCTGAACTTTGCTTAGCTATCTTCTGACAGCAGATGTAATTTAACTTGGCTCTTCACTTTGAAGTCACTTGCTTTCAGAACTAGTCAATAAAATAACTTCCCAAATAAGCCGCTGCTCTCTCTTTGCCTTAAACGCCCTCCTCCTACCGCTCCTCTTTTCCGGTCGCATTTCATTTCATTTGCTTTGTGTGTGTGTGTGTGTGTGTGTGTGTGTGTTGGCTGTTGTCTTTTACTTACCATAATGTAATTATCAAACAGTTCGGTATTGTTACATCATATTTCCTTGCTTCCTTTTGAAGTATGAAATTGTGTGTGTGTATGTGTGTGTATATGTCTGTGTGTGGGTGTGTTTGTGTATGATTGTGTGTATGTGTTGATAAAGGAGAATTTATAGACTAGCAGTGATCTTGGCAGTGGGTCTCTCTGTCTGTCTGTCTGTCTGTCTGTCTCTCCCTCTCTCTCTCTCTCTCTCTCTCTCACACACACGCACAACATAATGTACAAAGAAAGCCACCAGCCAGTAGCCTTTGGGTAAAATAAGCCCCACAGGACATCACTGCCATGACATTCCCCCCGGACTGGATGCTAGGCTGTTGCAGTTTTGCTCTTTTACAGCTGAGTGGACTGGGGCAACATGAAATTAAGTATTTTGTTCAAAAACGCGATGCTCTGCCTGGTCCAGGAATTGAAACCAGAATCTTGCAATCATAAGTAAAACACCCTTACCACTTGGCCAAGTGCACTTAACCCTTTAAAATGTCAATTAATTGAAAAACTTTGTTTTGCATACTTCTTCACATTTGCACACGTACCCCCACCCCTTCCGCCTTGTTTCACACGTTATGACAATTCTTGTACTACATGCACACACTGACACACACTCACACTCAGACACACACTCACACTCAGACACACACTCTCATTCAGGCACCCTTACACTCAGACACACACTCTCATTCAGGCACATTTACACTCAGACACACACTCTCATTCAGGCACACTTACACTCAGACACACTCTCATTCAGGCACACTTACACTCATACTCAGACACACAAGCATTCATACTCAGGCACACACTCACTCTATGTACAATAGATACTCCACTAATATCCCATGAGTCTTTGTGTGTGTGTGTGTGTGTGTGTTAGATTTATCCATCAGCCACTGTTTGACAACTATTGTTGGTTTGTTATATCCCACTAACTTAGTGGTTTAACAAAGCGACTGATAAAATAGCAACCAGACTTAACTACAAAATGACTACTCTGGTTGATTTGTCTAACCAAACCCTTTAGCATGGCTGCCATCCAATGATTGAAACCAGTAAAGGATGAAAGAAACAGCTCACTGGAAACACATGCTTACATTCTTAAGCACACACACAACTTGCACAAATGTTTTTGATTTCCCAGATAAAGAGCCAGGAAGGCATGGCACTACAATAGCCTTAGTTTTAAAAATATTTGGCCTCTAAAATAAAGGATTTGTGTGTGTGTGTGTGTGAGAGAGAGAGAAGGGGAGAGAGAGAAAGAGAGAGACTTGTGAATTCAGTTTCTGGTTGCTATGCAACAAAAGGAGTACTGTGATAAGAAAACCACTAAGTAAATTTTAGTTCTTTTTCTTATTGTGGTTGTTGTTGTTGTTGTTATTTAACTGCAGATCAGCCCTAAATTAGCGGGTCTATGACCAAAGACATTCTGGCCATGACCTTCATGTTTTAAGAGAATACTGTTTCATTGAGCTGCTGTGTGTGTTAATTAAGAACAATTATAGACCAGCAGTGATCAAGGCGGAGGTGCAATGGCCCAGTGGTTAGGGCAGCGGACTCGCAGTCGGAGGATCGCGGTTTCGATTCCCAGACCAGGCGTTGTGATTGTTTATTGAACGAAAGCACCTAAAAGCTCCACGAGGCTCCGGCAGGGGGTGGTGGCAACTCCTGCTGTACTCTTTTGCCCCAACTTTCTCTCACTCTTTCTTCCTGTTTCTTGAGTAACGCTGCGATGGACTGGCGTCCTGCCCAGCTAGGGGGAACACATACGCCACAGAAACCAGGAAACTGGGCCCATGAGCCTGGCTAGGCTTGAAAAGGGCGCATAAATAAATAAAAGTGATCATGGTAGCAGGGGTCTTATCTCCCTCTCTCTTTTATGGCATAATATATTAAGAAAGGCACCAGCCTGTAGCCGTTAAGTAAAAAAAAGTAAGACCCTTGACATTACTGTCTTCAGTCCTGGGGGCTCATAGGCCAATTACCTAGTTTCCATGGCATATAAGTTCTTCTGGTCAAATACCCAGGTAGAGCTTGCCTCATTAACTCATAGGGGTACTTGTTATTGTTGTTGATGTTGGTTACATTTCAATCCTTAACCTTATGAAATGTGTTGTCAATCACATTACAAGAATGGTGTTCTTCAATTCCATTTCCATACTTTTTCTCTTCCTGCTTTTATAGTTCTAACAAATTACTAAACGTTAGGTGGATAATTATAGGAAACATACTAAAACAAGTCGTCTTCGCTTTTAGAAGAGACAAAGTTCTTAAGTGCTACTAAGAATGGAAAGGCTATATTTATGTTTTTGCATTATTAATGTTGGCGCTTTACATTCTAAGTTCAAATGTCACCAAGGTTGACTTAGCCCTGCACCTGTTCAGGGTTGACAAAATAAGTATCAACGTTGGCTTCTTACATTCTGAGTTCAAATGTCACCATGATCAACTTTGCCCTTCACCTGTTGAGGGCTGTTGAGCGTTGACAAAGTAAGCATCAACATTGGCTCTTTACACTCTCAGTTCAAATGTCACCAAGGTTGACTTTGCCGTTCACCCGTTCAGGGTTGACAAAATAAGTATCAGCGTTGGCTCTTTCCATTCTGAGTTCAAATGTCACCAAGGTGGACTTTGCCCTTCACCGTTTCAGGGTTGACTAAATAGGTAATCAGTTGAGCACTGGGTGGGGCTGAGGGGTTAGTCAATTACCTTACCCCCCCACTTCTGCACAAACTATCAGGCCTTGTGCCTATAATAGAAGGGATTATTATTATTATTATTATTACTGTAGTATAAAAAGGTATTATAAAAAGAGAAAGGGGCTCTCTACCACCCTTTTGACCAGGCTCCCGTGACTTTTATGGGTTTTTCCACCAGTAACCTTTCAAAGCGCCTCCCCCTATTGGGAATTTCAATTGTTATATTTTCGTTGTCATCTCTGGAATTTTTACATGGTTTTTTGCAACGGACAAAACCCTTTGTAACTTTCGTCCTGTGTTTTGTCCCTTTATGTTTTAATTAATTTTTGTCAGCCCTTGTGGCCAATAAACGAATGAATTATTATTATCATTATGTTCATTTTTATCATTATTATTGCTGCAAGGTGACAAGCTGGTAGAATCGTTAGCACTCTGGACAAAATGCTTAACAATATTTTGCCCAATGCTGTGTTCTGAGTTCAAATTCTGCCAAGGTCGACTTTGCCTTTCATCCTTTCAGCGTCAATAAATTAAGTACTAGTGAAACACTGGGGTTGATGTAATCGACTATCCCTCCACCCACCCCCAAATTTCAGGCCCTCTGTCTTTAGTAGAAAGGGTTATTGTTATTTTAATTATTATTATCAATATTGCTGTTTCTACCATTAGAAACATATGTACTAGTTCTAGTCTCATCTCTTCAGGGGATGAGATTATTTTGGTGGTTTCACTACTTCAGGAACTTGAACTTCCATTTATTTTTGTTTGTTTGTGTGTGTGTGTGTGTGTGTGTGTATGAGAGAGAGGTGGGGGTAATGTCTGCCTAAATATGCTTATCGTAGTATGAGGTTAAGTGTTTTGAAAGACTGGTAAATGCAGAATATGTAAGTTATATTTGGATTGTAAGTGTATTTGTGTGTGTGTCTGTGTGTGTGTGTGTGTGTTTGAATCTAAAAATCAAGTGAAATTCAACCAGTTTAATTTGCTGTTGAGTTTTCGGTCTTGTTTACTTCATGTTTCTTAATCTCAAAGACAAAAGACCTTCAATTAAAAGCAAGAATTTATTTTGGCACCAAAACTCAAATTTTATTTTCTGAATTTAAACATGTGTATATTTCTTTTCTTTTCTTTTTTTTTTCTTTATCATTCTTCTCTTTTCATTCCTTTCAACTTCCTATGTTTTTCTTTTCTCTTTTCTTTTTTTTTTTCCTCTTCTAATTTTTTATCTCAAGTAGTAGAGAAAGGAAGAACAAAAGAGGAATTACTACTGCAAAACTTCTGTTCCTTGTGTTGTTGAATTTCAATAATTATACATTTTCTTCTGTCTTTGAACTGAGAAGGTTTTCCATTCTCTTCTCTTCCACCCTCTTCTTCTATTCTCAAACCCACTCCTGCCTCAGAATTTCATTTTTCTTGTTCTTGTTTTGCTTTTTGTCTTCCTTTGATCTTGATAGAAACTTGCTGAAAATGTGCTTTTGGATACATTTTATGGACCCCTCCTTTGTTATGGATACTGTTGCTGGATGGCGCTTTCTTTTAGTGTCTCTGGCATCATTGTAGCTGTTGCCATGCCTTTCTCAAAAGATACCCACAATAGACTTCTTGGCAACATTGTCTCACTATTTTATTGCATTCATATGCTAATAATAATGTCTTTCTAATTGAGGCCCCACCTTCTCTACCCCCAACGCTATCCCTTCCTCCTCACTTTCTTCCTTTGCTCCATCCTATTTTTTCTCTACTTCTCTGATTAAAGGTGATTAATAAATCACTTCATCTCTCTTTAAAACCATTGAGAAGAGCATTGTTTCAGGTTTCACAGGATGCATGTTTTTCCTTCTGAATACATGGACAGATCTTTTACTCCTTTACTGGTTCCAGCATCACTTACCTTAGATATATTCTTTATATTCATTATTTACCAATCATAATATTACAACAGGAAAGTGTGCCCCTACCACTCCTGTTTTAATTACTTTTATATCATAAAAAAAAAAATCGTTTGAGGTTGAACCGAAATTTATCTTTAACATGTTTCAATTATTGTACGGCGACCATGCTGGGGCACTCACTACCTTTTGGAGGGTTTAGTTGTAAAAATTGGCCCCTGTACTTATTTTTTTAAAAGATTGGTACTTGTTCTTTTAGTCTCTTTTGCTATGTTATGTGACCATAAACAAACCAGCAATGGTTATCAAGCAATGTAGTGGGGTATACACATGTACACGTGCGGCACCTTGGGCAAGTCTCTTGGGTTGACCAAAGCCTTGTGAGTGGATTTGGTAGACAGAAACTGAAAGAAGCCCATCATGTATATGTATAAGTGTGTGTTTGTATGTATGTGTGTGTGTGTTTCTGTGTTTGTCCCCCTTCCATCACTTGACAACTGATGCTGATGTGTTTATGTCCCTGTAACTTAGGAGTTTGACAAAAAAGACCGATAGAGTAAATATGAGGCTTACAAAGAATAAGTCCTGGGGTCAATTTCTTCGACTATAATCCTTTAAGGCAGGCAGTGCTCCAGCATTGCCACAGTAACTGAAACATGTAAAAGAATATATGTATATACCATGGGCTTCCATACAGTTTCTGCCTACCAAATTCACTCTCGACGTATTAGTCAGTCCAGGGCTATACTAGAAGACACTTGCCCAAGGTGTCACGTGTGGGACTGAACCTGAAACCATGTGGTGCAAAGAAAGCTTCTTAACCATGCAGCCATGCCCTGTGCCATATGTGACATTTTGTATCGTGACTGAAATATCTTCTTTGATTTTTTTTTTTTTTTCAAAATATTTGTTGTCGTTTAACCACAGGTTTCTCTTGATTTTATCATTCTATAAACAGAGCCATGCAAGTTGTGGCCATCTCAATCTTTATTTAAAGTATAGAACATCCATAACTACATTATTCAGGATTCATGTATCTCCTTCAATTTTTAAGATGGTACTGTTGATTTCGAGGGAGATCTAGTTGCTATTTTTAACATATCAAGCAACCATGATTCTAGCCTCTACCAATTTAGAATTTAGATTTTATAAATATATATATATATTATAACCATTACGTTTTTATGATTTAAAAAATAAAAATACTTGTTTTCCTAAGCTAAAACCGTTTTTAATTATAAATTTTATTTTAAATTTATTAGAAAAAGAATAAAATTTTCTACATTTTGATTTCATAAATTGTCTTTTATAACTGTTTTAAATTAATTTAGTCTTCTATTAGAAACTATTGAGTCTTTATGTCAATTATAGTTCTAGCTTTGAAATAGCTTGTTTTGGAGTTCCTGTTGGAATAAATTCTACAAATAATGGTAAAGTTGGTGATTTTGAGTTGCTATTGTAAATTTTCCATTGTTTAAGAAGTTTCTTTTTGTTTTTTGTTTTATGTAATTACTATATAAATAAGAGTTAAAAGTAATTAAAAAGTTGAGCTTCAGTATTGCCCCCCCACCCCTCTCTATCAGTAGCATATTTGATGGCATATAAGATGCATGGCCATACCTGATGCACCTCAATTGCAGCAATGTATTTTCATGAAAAAAGATTTATAGGCGCAGGAGTGGCTGTATGGTAAGTAGCTTGCTTACCAACCACATGGCTCTGAGTTCAGTCCCACTGCATGGCACCATGGGCAAGTGTCTTCTACTATAGCCTCAGGTCAACCAAAGCCTTGTGAGTGGATTTCGTAGAAGGAAGCTGAGAGAAGCCCATCATATGTGTGTGTGTGTTTGTGTGTCTGTTTTTCTCCCCAGCATCTCTTGACAAATGATGCTGGTGTGTTTACGTCCCCGTAACTTAGCGGTTTGGCAAAAGAGAGCAATAGAATAAGTACTAAGCTTACAAAGAATAAGTCTTGGGGTCGATTTGCTCGACTAAAGGTGGTACTCCAGTATGGCCACAGTCAAATGACTGAAACAATTAAAAAGAGTATAGTGCATTAAATTATGGAATATTTAAATTAACTAAGGCGACAAGCTGGCAGAAACATTAACATGCCAAGCAAAATACTTAGTGGTATTTCATCCATCTTTATGTTCTGAGCTCAAATTCCACCATGGTTGACTTTGCTTTTCATCCTTTCGGGGTTGATAAATTAAGTACAAGTTGCGTTCTAGGGTCAATCTAATCGACTGGTTCTCTCCCACCAAATTTTGTGCCTTGTGCCTAGAGTTGAAAGGAATATTTAAAGTAACTTTCTAGGTGGTGCACTGGCAGAAACGTTAACAGTTTTATCTCTGAGAAGAGGTGGCCCATATTAATTTTGACAGAAGCTGACCAGACAGAAGGCTGCATGATATTTCTTGTGTCTGTTTTGGTCCAGTTTTTATGGCTAGATGCCCTTCCTAACACCAACCACTCACATAGAGTGGGCAACTGAGTGCTTTTTATGTGGCTCCAGCACAGACGAGGTCAGTTTCGGCATAGTTTCTACAACTGGATGCCCTTCCAAATGCCAATTGCTTTACAGTGAGGACTGAATGCTTTTTGAGTGGCACCAGCACTGGTAGGATCACCAAGTGACTTGCAAGACAAGGAGTCTTTGAGAGGGGGAAGGACATTGGAGAAGGTGACTTTGTGTCCGATGGTAAATGGTTAGAGTGAGACAGAGACATGATGATGATCATCATCATCGTTTAACGTCTGTTTTCCATGCTAGCATGGGTTGGACAGTTTGACCGGGATCTGGGAAGCCAGGAGGTTGCACCAGGCTCCAGTCTGATCTGGCAGTGTTTCTACAGTTGGATGCCCTTCCTAACACCAACCACTCCTTGAGTGTAGTGGGTGCTTTTTTTACGTGCCACTGGCACAGGGGCCAGAGGTGGCTGGCATCAACCACGATCAGATGGTGCTGTCTATGTGCCACCGGCACAGAAGCCAATCAAGGCAGCACTGGCATCGGCCCACATTCAGATGGTGCTTTTTACATGCCTACATTTGACAAAAGTAATTCAGATGTTGAAGTGGGGAAAGTAACTTTGCATACATGACCCAAGGTGATTCTAAGTCCTGTTCACCTTGGCTATAGGATCATCTACTAATTGACCCATAATTAGGGCCCTTGACTGGCATGCCACTCTCGGTTGGAACAGATTGTGGTATAAGGGTGACTGAGTGGGGTAGCTTCATATTCCCTAAAATTCTTGAGCTCTCAAGCTAGAGCCTCATCACCAGATGGAGTTTGAGGTCTTAGTTTTGGTGGCTATCATTTTATTAATGGGAAAATAAAATAATTTGGGGAACAGGTAAACAAAACCATCTCAAATATAAAAGAAAAAAAGAAAACAAAAACAATTCTCAAAATGAAAGAAAACAACAAAAAAAAAAAAAAGGAGTGATGTGTGGGGGTCTAAATTTTTATAACTCAAGTGCTAAATAACAACCATTATATGGTAATTGAACATGAAAGGAAATAAGCAAAAAAGACATTTCAAAGTTAAAAGAACATTTTCAGAAAGGAAATTTTGTTTATCTTAGCAAAAAAAAAAAATCCTGTAAATGTATTTTAGATTTTTTTTTTATGTGAGTGTTTGCTCTGAAGATTCACTTTCTTTTAGAATTTTGTTATGCCACTCTGTGGTTTATTTTTTTGTTTTTGTTTTTGTGCAGATGTCTGTTTTTTTTTGTGTGTGATGTTGGCATTTTTAAGTATATGCTTTTGCATAACTCATTGCATAGAGAAACCTTTTAAAATAGAGGCCAAAAAAAAAATAACCCATCTTGTATTAATGCACAATTGAGCTTTTATGAGTTTTACAGTCAAGACATCTCTTTAATCATTTTGTTTCCATCAATTTGTATTGGAACAAATTGTTGCAACTCAGCTTTTGGAATCAACGACCTCCCCCCACCCACACTTGCAGTCAGTAATTTCTGGAAAATTCTCAGTTTGTCCCTTTAACAATTACATTAACTCTATCAAAACTAATTCTTATCTATTCACATTGTTTTGAATTAATCATGCATTATCTTGTAGTATCGAGATTTCAATGATGTGATTGTTTTATTTTTAGGCTAATATTGTAGGGTAGGTGTGAGAGACCTGATCTTGTAGGCTTAAACATAGAACAAGTTGAATATCTGGACCTCTAGATATGACGAGTTTAAATACTGAAGAGTTTTTTTTTTTTTTTTTTTGATTTTTGATTTTTTTTTTTACTTGTTTCAGTCATTTGACTGCGGCCATGCTTGAGCACCGCCTTTAATCGAACAAATAGACCTCAGGACTTATTCTTTGTAAGCCTAGTACTTATACTATCGGTCTCTTTTGCTGAACTGCTAAGATCGGTTGTCAAGCAATAGAAGGCAAAGTTAACTTTGGTGAAATTTGGACTCTGAATGTAAATCTGGTAGAAATTTTGCTAAGTATTTCACATGACTTGGTAAAGATTCTTTCAGCTTTCTGCCTTTAGCACAGAAGAGTAATTGTTGACAAAATTCTTTATCCATTCATGCATTCTTTTGAGTCGTATAAAAGACTGGCAAATGTATTTTGTTCTTCAAGTCTCAAAGACTGTAGTGCTTAGTCAACTTTTTAAAGTTTTATTCTGTCGGGGCCAGCATCCCTATATTTCTGATGAAACACACTGCCTTTGTTTCAGTAAGTTGACATCAAATGAGTGGCATGAAATTTTTGATACCGAAAGAGCTATGCCAATACATCTCACACTTGAGGTCTTTGTAGCTATTTTCTCTTTAACTTTTGGCACACTGTAGTTGAATCATATCGCCATACAAATTTTCTCTCTTCTCAATGCAACACAATATCCCTGCAGCTATAAGAGAGAAAACTTGTATGGCAACATGATTTGTCTAAGCATGCCGAAGGTAAAATTCTTAGCTTGTGGCTAAAATTGCAGGTTTCATTATAACTAGATCTTCTGATTTCTTCATTAAAGAATTGTCATTTAACACATAAAGTGTGACTGGCCACGATCATGGCTGTCAGGCTCAGGTCGACAGGCCTCAATCGTGGCCCAGACAGATGCATTTAATTTAGGGCGTTTGTTGGGGTCTAATGTCACTCAAACACTCCAAAACCCCACAGAATGCAAGAGGACTAATAGTTCAACTAATGACTTTTCAGATGAAGTAGAACTTGCCACCATTATATACTAAGAAGATATTTTAACTATTTTTTGTTTTTTATGCGTGCATGGTAGTCTCATTTGCATAAAAATGTCCTCAGCTGTCCATACTATGTAAGAGCAAATCCCAGTGCTTTGTGGGTTAATATTTAATGTAAATTTATTCTGCCTTTCATCCTTTTGGGGTTGGTAAAATAAGAACCGTGGAGGCACGTGGCTTAGTGGTTAGGGTGTCAGCATCGTGATCGTAAGATTGTGGTTTCGATTCCTGGGCCGGGCGATGCATTGTGTTCTTGAGCAAAACACTTCATTTCACGTTGCTCCAGTCCACTCAGCTGGCAAAAATGAGTAACGCTGCGATGGACTGGTGTCCCATCCAGCTGGGGAACACATACACCATAGAAACCGGGAAACCGGACCCATGAGCCTGGCTAGGCTTTAAAAGGATGAAAAATAAAAAAAAAATAAGAACCAGTTGAACATTGGGATTGATTTGACTTCCTCCCTCTCTCAAAATTGCTGGCCTTGTGCCAGAGTTTGAAACTGATATTTTAAGTAAATTTCCATGTTTCACTTTATGGAAACTTTCCCTATTTGCTTGCTTATTTGTTTATTCAGTTCAGACATGCAATAAAATTGTCAAACTTCTGAGTTTTGAATGTCGTTCAACTCAATAAATACAGTTTCAGTCACTGCTACACTTTTTGCTTATGCCTTGTCCTATTTTCTTAAGCATATCTTTGTTAATCAATAACTTTCAATGCTGTTCTTTGCTTTAAGCATTGCAAAAGAGTTATAAAAAGCATTTAATAATAAGTACCGTGTGTTTCATATGTTGTTTGTGCACTTGTTCACTTTGCAAAATGCAACAGTAGACACAAACTAACCGGTAACATTGTTAGCAATTTTCTTCTGTTGTATAACAGTTAAAATATCACTTCCTTGTTGATTATTCTGGGTTTTTTTTTATTATTTCACAAGTTCGCTGTGCTTACTTTCAAACAACAATATTGTCAGTTTTCACCTGATATTACGTAATATTATTGCTGTGTGCCAGTTGGAATGCTTATAATTTTTGAAGAGAGCGTATTAAATTTTACAGAAATTTAAGTACTCAGGCCGATAGTTTTGCCTCACAGTTAGGTTCTCATTACGTAATTACATATTCTATTCTGCTTTGTTCTCAACACAAGCCCACCAAAATCATATTAGCCATACTTGTGTGTCCGCAATAAATATTTAATGAAATTCGTGTGAAATTGTCTATTGACATTCATTTGTACCACTCATCTATTATCCTTGTCGTAGTTGGTGAGATGATGTTGGTTTGGTGCAAGGCTCAGCACGATACCGAATATATTTGTAGTCTTATGACCCTCCAGGGACGAAGAGAGCTTAATCTAATTTGTTAAAATGTGTAAAGGATGGACGTTACACGTTTTCACTTTCGCTCCTCTTCATGTCTGCGGAATGTCACATTGTCAACTCACATCAGCTCAGTCGTGGTCATTCACACCGCATCTTACACCGTTGTTTGTTGTTACCTTGGTTAACTTATTGAGGCCGTAAGTTATATCAGACAACAGAAGCAATGGAGGAAAATGTATTTGGTGAGAAGACGATAAAGAGATTAGACGGTTAACAACATATTTGCAGTGATCCGCATTGGGGTTTAACCCTTTCGTTACCAACCCGGCCAAAACCTGCTCTGGCTCTGTATGTCTTATTTTCAAATGTCTTGTTTTCATAAGTTTTGAATTAAAATCTTCCACCAAACTTTAGTCACAATTTATGTTCCTAACTCTAGCCTAATGATAAATAAGTTATTTTACTAAATTCTTTGTTATATTTAAAATAATTTAAAGAAACACAGAGCATCTCAAATAAATTCTGTAACAGAGGGGAGGGGAAATTGATTGCATTGACTCCAATACTTGATTGGTACTTATTTTATCGAAGCTGAAAGAACAAAAGGCAAAGTCAACCTCGGCAGAATTAACCCTTATTGTTCACCTACAGTTGTTGTTTTTGACCTGTTTAGGCATTTTAGAAATCTCTCTCTCTCTCTCTCTCTTTTTTTTTTTTTTGCATTCCATTTTATTATTTAAGCCTCAAGATTATCTAACATCAATGTGTTGCTGTATATACATACATTCATGTGGACATACGCATGTCCATAGTATATATATATGTGCTTGCATATTCACGTATATCTGTGTGTGTTTGTGGAGAAAATGCGGAATGCCACCTCCATGGTGTGTAACTTGCCCCCTGCGCCTCCCACCTCCGGTCACCAGCATCTACAAAAAAGCCCACACCTCTAGTTCCCACCACCACCACCATTACGGCTGCTGTTTCCATCTCCGCCGCCCTCACTATCGCTGTTTGTTTTCTATGTTAACCAGTTTCTGCTTTGCAGTTCTTGTTTTCCCTCTTGTCAGATTACTTTGAGTCCATTTCACTATTTTACTCTTCATTTGTGTTTTAATCAAGGAATTCACAGCACATTGCTCATTGGCTGCTCTCTATATCTCTCTCTCCTCTCCCCTTTTCTATCTCCCCCTATCTCTAGCTCCCCCTCTCTCTCTCTCTCTCTCTCTCTCTCCAGCTCTATGATATGGGTGAAAAGAATAACTCTGTTGTCTATAACATGCTCTATGATCAACTAAATCACATTTGACACCTGGTTTGCTGCTTAATGAAGCTATCACCCCAAAAAACAGTGGGGGGGGGAGTTTTTTTGTTCATTATATATATATATATATATATATAATATATATATATGCTTGTATATATTTATATATTTTTTGTGCAATAGTATTTTGGTGGTGTGTGTGTGGGGGGGATTAGAGTGTTCTAGAAGTGGATGTTTGTTTCTTTCCCTTCTCTGTCTTTCACCACCACCCCCACCACAGACTTTGTTTTCTTTCGTTTCTCCCCCCCCCCCCGCCTCTATTTTCGTTTTCCTTGCTCACATCTATCACCTTTCCTTTCCCTCCCCCTCCCTTTTCCACACTGATTTTTTTTTTTTTACTCCCCCCTTTCCTTCCTGTTTTCTTCACAATGAATCTTCTTTTTATCACAATCCCCCTTCCCCTCCTCCCTCCTCTCTCTCCTTTCTTTGTTCTTTACTCCCCCTTCCCCACTGACATCTCTCCTTTTCCCTCCTCTGTCTCTTCATCTCTTTCCCTCCCTCCCCTACATTTCTTGTTCCTCCAGTCTCCCCCTCCCACCCTCACTCTTTCTCCAGTTTTCCTACTTTCTCCTCCTTCCTCAATCTTTCACCTTCCCATCTCTCTCTCTCTCTCTCTCACTCACTCACATGCTTTCCTTGTTTCTTCTCTTTCATCTTTTCCTCTCTATCTTCCTCTTCATCATATCTTCACCTTTCCCCCTCCTCCACCTCTGTCTTCTTTTCTCATCATTATTTTTCTTTCCACATCTGGTTTATCTTCTTCATTTCACATCGTTCTTTTTACTCTTCTCTTTCATTGAAAGAAATGAGGTTTAAAGAGAAGAAGAAGAAGGGAATGTGGAACCCAGTGATAAGCACTGGCGCTGGTTGACCTTATCCTTGTGGTTTGGGAAAGGATTAGAGAGAAGATTCAGCTGAGAAAGCTAAATGATTGGACCAAAACATTCTGTCACAGCCTTTCTGGCTTCATGTTCTTATTTAGCCCCAGGTCAACCCTGATCCAGTTTAGGCTATGATCGGTAATTCCAGGTGCACCACCATATTTTCTATCTCTGTCCCCTCTTTTTGGCTGTTGTCAAAAGTGAAGGTGAAACTTCTTTCATCTCTTACCTGTTTCAGTCGTTGGACTGCGGCCATGCTGGGGCACCGCCTCAACGTGTTTTAGTCGAAAAATTTGACTACGGTAATTAACAGGTTTCATTTTGGTAACTTATTTTATTGGTCTCTTATGCCAAGCTGGGGAGGTAAACAAACTAACACCGGTTGTCAAACAGTGGAGGAGACAAACACACCACATACACACACACAACACACACGCTTATATATGATGGGGGATTCTTTCAATTTCTATCGACCAAATCTGCTCCTTTGGTGTAAGTTGTCTCAGGGCTATTGTAGAAGATTCTTGCCCAAGTTACTGTGCAGTGCACAGAATCAGAGACCACAATTACATGGACTCACCCTACCACACAAACACAATACTTCACCAATATATATTTTATTGACCTTGAAGAGATAAAAAGCAAAATTGACCTCAACTGGATTGGAAGCCAGGAGAAATGCCACAAAGCATTTTGTCCACTGTGGTAATGATTCCATCAGCTCACCACCTTAATAATAATAATAGATGCAGTACCAAGCAGTGGCCCTCATGGCTTCTGATCTTAACTGATTGGAATTGTTATCATGTACATTGTTTTGGGCTACAGCAAATATTCTGCTCAATACCACAGACTTGCTTGTCAGTTATTTGACTATAACCAGTTGAGCATGTCCCTTAACGGCTGATGATATGTGCATCTCTGATCACAAGCAGAAGTAGTGGGAGAGCATCATAGCCATCTGTTACATCGACCCCAGTACTCCACTGGTACTTAATTTATCCCTTGAGCATGTCCCTTGGTGACTGACGATAAGTGCATCACAGAGGTTACGAGTAGTGGGGGAGCACCATAGCCATGTGTTGAGTGGAATTCTTTGGGGTTTGGATAATTCACCTCTGGAAACATGGGCGTTTCGTTTAACATCCTTAGACAACCTTTATTCAGGAACCTTTTGAGTGGGATGAGCTACTCAACCTGAAGAAAATTCTAACTGGGCCCCACCTGCAAGGTCATGTGCTGTTTATATGTTTATATTGATATGAGGTCATCATGTCGTGCACATATGGTTGCGATGTATGTGCCTGGTGTACCCTTATCAGATGGGTAGTGGTGATGGGTTTACTGGGCTTGGTATATCTGTGTCTCTTTGATGGCATGCACTGCTCTCTCGCTCAATAATAATAACCATTTCTACTAAAGGCACAAGGCCTGAAATTTGTGGGAGAGGTTAAGTCGATTATATCAACCCCAGTACTCAACTGGTATTTATTCTATTGATCCTAAAGGATGAAAGGCAAAGTCGGCCTCAGCGGAATTTGAACTCAGAACATAAAGACAGATGAATTACTGCCAAGCATTTTGCCCAGCATGCTAATGATTTTGCCAGCTCCCCACCATAATAATAATAATAATAATTATAATAGTTGTTTCTAATTTTGGCATACGTCCCAGAAATTTTGAGGGGAGGGGTTAATCTAGAATTTTTAGCACAGATTCAAAGATGGGTCTGTGAAGAATTATAACATTTATGCTTTTCTTAAGACCATCAGCAATTTAAAGACAACGGCATTGGTAATGAGCATCACTATCATCATCGTCATCATCTTCATCAACAAAATCACCACCATCACCATCATCATCATCGTCATCAAGCCCCAGTAGATTATTGATCTGGTTTGGGATGTAATAAATAAATTTGGCCAAAGAACGGAGTTAGTTTAGCCAAACTGTAGAATAAATATAGTCATTTTGATTTTCTCTGGAATCTATCCCGCTACCATTGATTTCAAAGTGGCATTGCTGCAATTTAATAGAATCTAATTAAACATATCTGTGTGTGTGTGTGCATCAGTGTAACACACTATATATGTGTGCATGTATGTGTGTGAGTCTGGGGCTTTAAGTCTGTTTGTACTCAGCAGTGTGTAAATTTGTCTGGCTGTGTCAGCTGTTGTTTGCTGTGTCTGTTCAGGTCATATATATATATATATATATATATATATACATACATACATGTATATGTATATATATATATGTATGTATATATATGTGTGTGTGTGTGTCTGTGTCCTTATGTTTAAGTGAACACATGGTTGTGCATATGTATTTGTGTTGCTTGTGTGTATGTGTCTGGATGCAAGTGTGCACCTCTGCGCATATTTTCTTAGACGAATTTTATTTTCTTTTATAGGCACAGATGTGGCTGTGTGGTAAGAAGTTGGCTTCCCAACCACATGGTGTACGTGTGTGTGTGTGTGTTACTGTCTTCTTGCTGTGAAGAAGCATCATGGGGGATGCTTCTTAACATGTGTCACCATCATGCTAGCAGTGTCCTTTATTTCCAGTCTTCCATGAAAACATGTCAAGTCATGAGGAAATATTACCCTACTTGAAAACAACAGGTATGGGTTGGTGACAGGAAGGGCATTTGGTCGTAAAAAATCTCTCCCTGTTTCTGTTGCTTGGCAGAGCTGAAGTCATCCCAGGTTAATAGTCCTAGAGACGTCATTGTGTGTAGAGCTGACCAACTCCACCATTCTCCCTCCTGCATCATTATCAGTCCTGTGCCAGCCTCTTTGCATCCTCCAAGGCAACATTGAGCCTCTGGAGGTCTTCCTTAATCACATGCAGCTGTTTGATGCAGGGTCTGCGACAGGGCTTTTTCCAGCTCACTGCTGCTACATTGGAAAAGATTAAGGCCCTGGTATGATGACCTAACGAGAGGCGGAGGACATGTCCATATCTGCTCAACAAATTCTATCCATCTCAGGTGAGCATAGAAAAGTAAACATAAAAACTATGATGATGATATCCTTGCTCTTCTCTCTCTCTCTCTCCCCCATATTTTCATTCAACCTGTGCCGGTGACACGTTAAAAGCACCGTCCAAACATGGCAGTTGCCAGCACTGCCTAACTGGCGTCCGCGTCGGTGACATGTAAAAGCACCAACCGATCGTGGCCGTTTGCCAGCCTCATCTGGCCCATATGTCGGTGGCACATAAAAAGCACCCACTACACTCACCGAGTGGTTGGCGTTAGGAAGGGCATCCAGCTGTAGAAACACTGCCAGATCAGACTGGAGCCTGAAGCAGCCTCCTGGCTTCCCAGACCCCAGTCGAACCGTTCAACCCATGCTAGCATGGAAAACGGACGTTAAACGATGATGATAATAATTGCTCACATAAAATCATACGGTGTGTGTCTCACTTTCTCTTTCTTATATAGAGAGCTTCACCCTTGAAACTTATTTATAAACTTTATGCCTGTCATATGATGGAATACATTCTTGGATTTACAGTAATTAACTAATAGTTTCTTTCATTTGAGAGATGATCCCAATCTTTCCATCCTATATTTTTCATTTCACATATATTTTCTCATTGATAGTTGCTCTGATACACACACACACACACCATCACCCTGCAACTTAGGTGTATGGCCCCTGCCCCATCTTTGTTACATCTTTAACCGTCTTTTTTTCCTGTCTCTATCCCTTCTCCAGCTGAGGAAGCTATGTCTCTCTTTTAGTGCAAGACCTCTTTCTGTTCCTCAATATTACTCCCCACCTCAGTTGAGAGGGTCCTGCTTCGCAAGTTACTCAGTCACCTCACTACTGCTGGTGCCACATACAAAGCACCCAGTACACTCTAAAGTGGCTGGTGTTGAGAGGGGCATCCAGCTGTAGAAATCATGCCAAGGCAGGCAGCAGAGGTTGGTGTAGTCTTTCGATTTGTCTATTCCTGTGAAACTCTCCTACTTATTTTGTGTGTGCATATAATGGCCATGTGTAAGAGAGAAAGAAAAGAAACTTTGAAAAGTGTTATAAATTAAGAAGGAAAAAAAGGAAAACCTAATAAAGGAAACCATACTAGTACATTGCTCGTATCTATTTTATAAAACTGCTGGGAGATGAAAAGGGATAAAGCCTTTAGGGGAATTTGAACTCTTAAACTGGTGGTTACAAACTAAATAGGGGGACATCTTATTTGTTATTATTTCTGTGAATTCCACTGCTTTACTCTTTAAAAAGTCGTTTCTGGTGATGATGGGGCTGGTAGTGTCAGAAAATGGGACTTTTGAGGAGATTTTAATTTGAAGGAGTGACAGGGGTGGGGCGGAGGGTGGAGGTGGCCTCTCTTGTGCTTTTGTTTGGTCGGACAAAAGATTAATTTCTCACATAAGCCAATGTCACACTTACTATTTATCCATCTCTCTCTCTCTCTCACATATCTTAAGGTCCCCTTCACAGGTAAATTGTTCCCAAATGCAATGAGTATTGTCAATATAGGCAGATATAAGGGGTAGCAATAGGGGCAAACAGCCAACAAAATATAATTTATTTTATTCTTATTTATATACATTCATTGTTATTTATTTTTCCCTAGTTTTTTCTTTTTCTTTTGTGTTTTTTTTTTGTGTATTGCAGATTTCTTCTGACACATTATATCTGAGTATGTCATTGGTGTTGGTAGTGGCAAGGGAGGGTGTTGTATTTGTGTGGCTTCTGGTTGGTGGGGCAGGAGTGGAGCAATGAAACCTAAGTGGAACAATTTCATCTGAGGTTGGGTTTCTTCCTTTCACCTGTTGATCACTGGACCGGAACTGAAGTCCTGTTTAAAATACCTTTCTTTCAATGACCTACAATTAATGGCTTCTACTTTTACATTTTAGCCCTGAGTCAAACTAACTGGCTAAATTGGAATGAAGTGTAGGGGCTACTTTTAAACAGCTGGTTTAAAACTGAGATATAAAAGAACCCCCTCATCATAGATAGACCTCATTTTATTGTATGGAGGCTGTTGACAGAGAGCAAAACATTTAAAATATTCGTTTTGTGTTTTTGCTTTTGCTTTTCTAAGCATAACACATCTCGTAAACTTTCGGTCGTACTTCTGGCCATCTTCAAAGGCATTTCAGTTCGAGATTTTGTCTTAAAATTTTTGCTTCCCCTTCACATGTACACAGAAAAATGCACATGCTTACACAAATACACACACACATCTAATAAAATCATTTTTCTCTTGGTTATCATTTTCCCTGTTACACTAAGACTATGTGTGCAAAAAAATCTTAAAATTACCATATTTACTCAAGAATTCACACCCCAGTTTCTTCAGTTCAAATCAAGTGTGAAGCAGTGCAACTTACACATGAATAAATGCAGTATTTAATATCCCAAATATTCACACATACGTGGTTGTTTTCCGCTTTGTTTACTTCTTTGCTTTAAGTGAGCCCAGCTTTATACGCAAATGATATCAGTTTTCTGGGAGGTGGATATTTGAATGTATCAGTTTGTATGTATGTGTACTAGAGTTTCAAAATATATTTTTATCTGCTATTTTTATTTTTTTATTCCGGGTTCAGTCCTACTGTGTAGCACCTTGGGCAAGTGTATTCTACTATAGCCTCAGGCCAACCAAAGCCTTGGTAGATGGAAACTGAAAGAAGCCGGTCGTATATATATGTGTGTGTGTGTGTGTGTATCTGTGTTTGTTCCCCCAACATCATTTGACAGCTGATGCTAGTGTGTTTACATCCCCGTAGCTTAGCAGTTTGGCAAAAGAGACTGATAGAATAAGTACGAGGATTACAAAGAATAAATCCTGAGGTCAATTTGCTCGACTAAAGGCAATGCTCCAGCACTGGTCAGCAAACCTCAGTCTCCACTTTTGGATGGTTGATGAGGAAGTTGGTACATGAGAAAGTCAACCCTGCCAGATAAATTGAAGAGACAATTCTTCAGAGCAGTTGTTAAATCTGTACTTGTATATGGATCTCCGACTTGGACTCTCACCGAGAGACTCGGGTGCATGCTGGATGGTGCCTACACCAAATTATGTGCAGTGTTCAACATCTCTTGGAGGGAGTACCTAACAAGACAATGGTTATCTGTGGTAAGCTGGCAGAAACGTAAGCATGCTAGACGAAATGCTTTGTGGTATTTCATCCACATTCTGAGTTCAAATTCCGATGAGGTCGAGGTCGATAAATTAAGTACCAGTTGCATACTGGGGTCGATGCAGTCGACTTAATCCGTTTGTCCCCTCTGTGTGTAGCCCCTTGTGGGCAGTATAGAAATAGGCTATCTGCTATACTTCAACACATAATATTGTTATGTTTGTGTAGAACAAAGAATTAGCAATTCCATGATATTTGATAGTGACTGTTAAATTGATATATATATATATACTTTTCATGTCTCTAATTGTTATGCATAGGCTTGAGAACAGGGGCTGCTGGAGGTAAAAGCGCATCCCCTAACAATTTTGGTGGGGTTTTGAAAATGCTTTGAACATCCTCTTGAAAACCTTCGTCACAAAAACAAAAAGAGCATAAAAAAATTTTTGATCTGATTTGGAACATTATTTTTCTATTATTGGATTTATCTGGTTCATTGATGTACAAATATGATAGTAATAATTATTATTCAGACCTCGGTTTTCATCCCCTAAGCAAATTTCATACCTACACTTCTGATTGCATGTCACTTTGTCGACCCCCAATTATATTTATGAAAGAAAGAATTATCTGTATGTTGTTAGTAAACATTTCATACCTGTAGCATATCCCAGAGCATAGACTATCCAATGTAGTTGTTGATAGATATGATTCTGTATCAAAATGGGAAGTGACTAGAGAATGCAAGTAATCTGCAAAGATTGGAGAAGCAAATATTTGCAACATCAATGCATGTTTTATTTGTTTTATCTTACATCAGAGATGATAAATTCCTGCCTGAGCATGTGGCTGGTGGCAAGTATGGGCCATTGGAAGGTGCAAAAATGCTGAAATGCATCTGGTGCTCTAGCTGGCCACTGTTGGAATGAATTTACATATGGCTTTGATTTTCATTGTTTTTAACACAGCATGTCCATAATAGATGTTATCTCTGGACAAATATCATAATAACTGACCTATCAACTGTGTATATACATTAAGTATGATACATATTGAATGCTTATATATATATATCTCTTATTATAAAAGGCAGATTTTATCTGCCTCCCTTTGGGAGTTATAGAAATCTACAATATAGGATTTCTTCAATTACAATTTACCTAGCATTTTTAAGAGTACAATGCATCGCATCATGCCAGGTCCAGTTTTTAAAATTTAAACTCCAATTAAGCAAAATTTACAGAAAACTCACATTCTGGTGTGTGTGTCAAATGCTTTTCTTAGTCTGGTTTACACCACATGCAAGCGCACACACACAGTGTGCAACGAATAAAATGAAAGTAAATAGCGACAGAGTGATTTGAGGAAGACTAAACTGAAAGTATTTAAACCACTACTCAAAAAATAAAAAAACACAGCAAACAGAAACAAATAAATACATAACTATTTATTCCTCACACAATTTCTTCAATTAGAATTTACCTAAGATTTTTCAGAGTATTTCAGTGGGTGATGCCATAAAAAATTTCTTTCAATTTTACCACCAATTAAGACAAAATTCGAGAAAACTCAATATTTTAACATATCACTCCGAAAGCATTGATGTACATGTGTGCGTGCATGAGTGTGTGTGTGTCATTCCTCACACACACGCATACACATACATATACAACTACATACACATACAACTACATACAAACACGTGTGTGTTTGTTATTAGTAAAAAAGGCGCCAAAAATCAACTCACTTATCATTCCAACACATTTGCAAAGACACACGGACGGACAGAAAAGGTAAATTGGTTTTTATTTTACTCTGTATATATTTTATTATATAATATTATATATAGATATATGTATATATAATTGCAGTATGAAACAGTGTTTATGTATAAACAGACGACACTTATATATAGCTACCAAGCCGCCCGAATTTACCTATTCATATTTAAATGAGAATATCAGAGCAAATCTCTTTAGTCCATTCGTGAAAACACGTATTATACTTCGTAAACACTTCAACTACAGTTTTGTACAAAATTCGAAGTGTAATTTTAATTCCGTGAATTATGGGAGATTTTTTTCCAAAATTTGTTCCTATTGTGTTTTCAAAATTTGTAATTCTGACAAAAAATGGATACGAATTTCATTATATCAAGCAGCGAGTCAGAATTCAAAGGATTTTCTACTGAAGACCTTCATAAATCTAACTCTATGACTGAAAAAAAAAAAGCATCTTTATATAAGAGTGAAGTTGTGTGTCTGTCTTCTACGATTTAGATTCCCAACTACTCCCACATTTTGCGGTGCAGTTTAACCAAAAGCGGGTATCTTATAGTCGTGATTCATATCGAGCCCTTCTGGGTATTAGCGTGCGTCTACGATGAGTCTACGATTTAAAAAAAATTTACCATCATATTTTTCCATTTTAATGCATTTTTTCGCTTTTATATAAGGGAAGTAACTCTCTAAAAATATCTACGATGTGTCAACGATTTAAAAAAAAATTTACCTTAAATTTTTTTCAATTTTTAATGCATTTTTTTGCTATTTTTTGGCTATAACTCTCTAAAAATGCTTATATATTTATTTCCCTTACAACCCGAGCAATGCCGGGCGATACTGCTAGTATATATATATATTACACATAAGAATTAAACAATAAAAAAAAGTCTGAGAATCGTCAATCAAGGAAAAGAGATTAACCCTTTAGCGTTCAAATTAATATGTCAAAAGTAATCCTTATTCATTTACATTTTAAAAAATTAATCTGGTATTATCTTGTAGCTTCAAGATTTGAAAGATGTAATCGTTTATTTTTAGAATGACATTGTAGGGTAGGTGTGAGATGCAGGATCTGGCCAATTTGAGCATAAAATGAGTAGAATATTTGGGCTGGATATAACCGGTTTAAACACTGAAGGGTCAAAGGAAGAAACTGAAATATTTTGTAACTGATCCAGTTTTCCTCGCTATAAAAAAGATAGCTCTATTTAATAAAAAAAACTCACATTAGCTCCATCATCATCATCGTTTAATGTCTGTTTTCCATGCTAACATGGGTTGGACAGTTTGACTGGGGTCTGGGAAGCCAGGAGGCTGCACCAGGCCCAGTCTGATCTGGCAGTGTTTCTACAGCTGGATGCCCTTCCTAACGCCAACCACTCCATGAATGTAGTGTGTGCTTTTTACGTGCCACCGGTACAGGTGCCAGGCGAGGCTGGCAACGGCCACGATCGGATGGTTTTTTTACATGCCACCGGCACTGGTTATCACAACTACAATTTCCATTGATTTTTGATCGATTTCGATTTCCTAGTAACTAGTTGTCTTGTAGTTGCCAGATGGTTATTTGGTTTTCTTCTATTTTTATGTGCCATCTTCTCTTGAGTGTGCCATCTTTCAAAATGTCAATTTCAAGTATCCAGTCTTTATTATGGTTTTATAATTTCCTCATCATAATTAAGGTTTATCTTGCAGGTGTGGGCAGCAAAATCAACCGCCAACTATTTGCTACCTTCTCCACTCCATAAAGTTCATCATCATCATCATCATCATCATTGGTATTGTAGTTGTTGTTTTTTCTTTTTCCATTGTCCTCAGACAATGAAGCCAACTAGTTAAGCCACCAACTAATATAAGATAATGCTTTAAATGTCACTGCCAATCTAATTAGTTAAGTGAATGCACTTCCAGTTTACAATTTGTGACTTTAGGTTGTTGTTTTTTTCCTCTTTTTCTTTTCTTTTTTTTTTTGACCTTTTGAAATGGAACCTAAATGCCATAACAAAAAGATGATTGAGGACGGGGAGTGGGGTTGGTGGGAGGGAAGACAGAAGAAACCAAAAGAGCGCACACACACTCACACACACTCACACTCACGCATACACACACACCAGCCAAACACCAAATTGTGTCAAACACACAAACTTCGGCTCCCACCATGAGGTTTCCTGGGCAGTAGGTAATCAGCCTAATACTTGCCCCCTAACTAATGGAATCTTCTTTTCATGGATGTAGTTTTAGCGGGACGGGGAAGGGCTGCGGGGTGTTTGAAACAAAGAAAGCGGAGTGGAGTGTGACACTTCACTTCTTCAAGTGCTGCTTGCTTCAATTTCTTTCACTATTTGCTCTGTGAAGACTCCATTTGTTCCCTTCCACCTGCCACCCTCACCTTCTCTGCAGCTGCCTCCTACTTTGCCATATCTTCTATCTACCATTGTTGGTTCAGTGCTAAACTTCTTCTGTTGGGATATAATTCATTTCATTAAGGGTTTTAAGGACGGCTCGTGTGTATTTAAACTGTTTTACAAACATTTACCCAAACATTTGGTAACCCAGTGCATTACAGCTTGATATGGAAAAATGCAAGCCCTCACCTCTCTTTCTTTCACACACACACACACCATCATCATTATCATCGTTTAACGTCCACTTTCCATGTTGGCATGGGTTGGACAGCTTGACTGAGGACTAATGAGCCAGATGGCTGCACCAGGCTCCAATCTAATCTGGCAGAGTTTCTACAGCTGGATGCCCTTCCTAATGCCAACCACCCCGAGAGTGTAGTGGGTGCTTTTATATGCCACCAGCACAAGGGCCAGTCGGGCAGTACTGGCGATGGCCACGCTCAAGTGGTATTTTTTATGTGCCACCTGCCCAGGAGCCAGTCCAGCGGCACTGGCAATGACCTCGCTTGAATGTTGTTTTTCAGGTGCCAGCAAGGCGATACTAGTAACAATCACGCTCGAATGGGAGCTAGTCAGTGGCCCTGGCAACGATCACACTCAGATGGTGCTTTTAACATTCCACTGGCACGGGTGCCGGTCAGACAGTACTGTCATCCGTCATGTCAGTGAATTCGATTTTATATACATCAATGTACAATTGACTACATATCACACTTCTTCATACACATAAATGCTTCTTTGCCCAATCAAAAAGGAAAGAGGTGATGGTCATGTTTGGACTGCCTTGGACCAAGTGTCTGCTCAATCAGAGCTAACTTGTGGTTAGGCAATGTAATTACACAAGTGTGGTTGCGTGATTAAGAGGCGTCTTTTGTCATCTTATGGTCACAAGTTCCATCTCACAGTGTGCCACCTTGGAAAAGTCTCTTTACTATAGCCCTGGGCCAATTAAAGCCTTGTCAGTAGAGTTGGAAGAAGTTTCGGGTGTGTGTGTTTGTGTGTGTGTACATGTGTGGTTGTCATGACTTCATATGATAGTTGTAAATGAGTGTCACCTTCATATCAGCGATGTTCTTTTGTTTGCAGTCATTGGATTGTGGCCATGCTGGGATACTGCCTTGAAAGGTACTAGTTGAACAGTTCAACTGCAGTATTTGTTTTTTTAAAGTTTGGTGTATATTCTATCAGTCTCTTTTGTGAAACGACAGTGGCATAAACAAACCAACACTGGTTATCAAGCGATGGGGTGGACAAACATACAAACACTCACACACGTACATATATTTATGTATGTCTGTGTATATGACAGATTTCCACTTTGTTTCCATCTACCAGATTCCTTCACAACGTATTGATTGGATCAGATCTCTAGTAGCAGACATTTCCCCAGGGTGCTGAATAGTGGGACTGAACCTTAACTTACATGGTTGCAAAGCAAGCTTCTTACCCATACAGCCATGCCAGCACCTAGCAATACATGTGCGTGTGTGTGTGTGTGTGAGTATTTGCACTTGCTTTCCCTTTTTCTTTTTCTTTTTTTTTTTAATTTGTTTTATTTCATTTCTGCTAGTTTCATTTAAAAGTGGGTGACTGGGATTCGTGGTGGCCTGTGGTGATTGCAAGGTCAGCAGAACGGAAATTGGGAGTCTGCATGATGGCTATCTGGTGAGCATTTCGCCTGATAATCTTCTGACTTTCATGGATGGCTGTGACATGGATAGGATGAAAGAGATAGAGAGAGAGAGAATGACAGAGACTGTGAATCTATGTCTGTGTGTGTGTGCACGTGAACGCAGACGCGTGTGATAACCATAGGCTTCTCCGAGGTGCTGCTTCTCTGATTGTGGTCATTCTTGCAATAAAATAACAATCAGTTCAATTCCAGTTCTTGCACGCGTGCATACACACACACACACACAGCTTTCCCCATTGCTGCAAGATGCTGGGTGGTTTATGGTGGTTATTGGAGATTGTAACACGCACACACGCACACACACACAGACACACACATACACAGACACACACACACACAAACACACACAGACACACACACACACAGACACACTCAGACACACACACACAGACAGACACACAAACACAGACACACACACACACACACACACAAACACACACACACACACACAGACACACTCAGACACACACACACAGACAGACACACAAACACAGACACACACACACACAAACACACACACACACACACATTGTGTATTTATATGCATGAATCATGTGAAGTGGTTTGTGTGTGTGTGTCTGTGTGTGTGTGGATGCGTACACTTAAGTATTGTTTTCTTTCACACCAGCAATTTCCCCACCCTCCACCCCACCCCCACCCCTGTCTTTAGCTTTATCCACTACTGCAAATATTATCTCTCTTTCGCTCTCTCTCCCTTTCTCTCTTACTATATCTTCCTTGAACTGCGCTTCTGTCTGTCTCTCTTTGTCTCTTTCCCTCTGCCTGTCTGTCTGTCTGTCCCTCTTTCCCCACACTCATCTCCACATTACACTCCACCTCCCCCCCCCGTGTGCAATACACACATGCAACCCTTGCTCACCCAGCTCCCACAGACTCACTCTCACTACCCTTACTTAGACACACACACACACACACCTCACAGGCCCCACCACCATAATTACATACACCTTCCACCTATGTGCTTGTACATGTACACACACCACACACACACACACACATCACACATACACACACACACCACACACACACACACACACATCACACACCACACACATCACACACACACCACACACACACATCACACACACATACACACACACACCACACACACACATCACACACACATACACACACACCACACACACACATCACACACACACATCACACACACACACACCTTTTACTACATATTGTCTTTCTCTCTGCACAGTTAGTTCCCTTACTCTCTCTTTCTTTCTTTTGTTGTTTTTCACTATTATTTTTACCACCACCACCACCACTACTACTACTACTACTACTACTACTACTAATAATAATAATAATAATACTTTTCCCTACCTTTATTCCCCCTATTCTCCTTCAGACTCTTTTGCCTTTAACACTCACCAGCTTTTACCATTTCCATATTTCCATATCTTCTTCTTCCCTTACTTTCTCCTCCATCACCCCGCCAACACCCGCCCGCCCGCCGCCACCCGCCCGCCCGCCGCCACCACCACCATCACACTCCTTACCTATCCCACTCCCCCGCCTCCTCCACCTCCACCTGTCACCCCCCACCACCGCTGCGCCCACCACCCTCTACCTCCATTTTTATCTCTACAGCTCTGTCTGCTACAGCCACAGAAAAGTTTTATTGCCTTGGTCTTTCTTTGTGTTGGCCATTGCTTATTATGCACTCTCCCCCTCACTCTCTCTCTCTCTCCTCCTCACTCTCTTTTGCTATCTTTCTATCTCTCTCCCCCTCTCTTTATCTCCTTTTTATGTCTCTCTTTCACCCTCTCTCTCCCTCTCTAATTCATTCCTTTCTCTATCTATCTCATCTCTTTTCCTCCCACAATCATCACCATCTCTCATTTTATGTTGCTGCTGCTGCTGTTGTGTCCAAGAGTCTGTCTGATCAATCAGGTCCATCCATGCTTTATCTCCCAGTCTCCTTAGAAATGATGACTCACCCTGACTTTGCCAGAAAGAGAGAGAGAGAGAGAGAGAGGTACAGGCTAAAGAAAACCACTTACTCAGCAAGCACTGACCATTGACCTACTACTACTACTACTACTACTACTACTACAATCATCAATACTACCACCACCACCACCTCTATATGTTGTTATGGCTATCCTTCATAGTTTTCTCTCCCACCCCCATTCTCACTACCACCTCCACTACCATCACCACCACCACCTCCAAATATGCCTACACACCATTATCTTTTTCCTTGGTTGGTGTGCACTCCCAAATTTTTCCCTATTCCTCATTAAAACTATCTTGTTACTTCTCATTTATAGTCCCACCAGTTCAGGGTAAAAAAAAAAAAAAAAAAAAACTCTCCTTGTGGCTAGGAGCCAAAAGTAGTGTTCTCTCTCTCTCCTCTTCGTGGTTGTTTGACTTGCTAGAAATAATAGCCATGTTTCATTCATGTCAGAATCTGTTAGCTTTGGTTAATATGGCCCTGGGTTTCCTGCACACTGAAAAACGATGAGGTGGCCTCAGTTGGAATGCTTTCTGCATTGTCAAGACTGATCTGGAATTTATATGGTTACTAGAACACCTTCACATTCTCACTCCTTCTCTTTCTCAATCTTGCGCACACACACACACACACGAGGTGTCCCCTAGAAGACAGTTAATACAAAAGAGATAATCATTTCTTAATAATGTTTGGCTTGGTTAGAGGTTTGAATATGAAATTAAGGAATACAGGCAAAGATGTCTAGAAGACCCATATTCAAATTTTTCTCTCCCTCTCTCTTTGTTGCTTACATGAAGTTATAATACCGTATGGCACTATTTCACTCTTTTTTTAAATCAGCAGCATGGTGATATATCAATATATATTTAATTATCAATAAGCAAAGGAAAGAAAGTAGTACTCAATACATTTAAATGTGGTTGTCATACAAGTAGTGTCCTTCATTTTCAGTACCTGTGAGAACATGTCTGATCTTGGAGAACATGAGGGTTGGAGATTGGAAGGGCTTCTGGCTTTAGAAAGTCTACCTCAATAAACTCTGCCTGACCCGTGTTAGCATTTGAAAAGTGGTCTTTAAATGATGATGGAGCTGGCTGTCAAAATGTGCATTGTGGTTCTTCAGCAGAAATATGTAATATCTGGAATAATAAGAACAGTGGCTTGCATCTAGTTCTCCAACATATTATGTATTGTTTGTTTGTTTGTTTGTTAAGCGAAGCAGTCTTCATCCCAGAGTGGGAGAAGTCCGAAACGTGGTCCCTTGCTATTCTTAAGACCCACAGAAGAGAAAGCAGGTCAACCCTTGAAACTGAGAGCATTGAAGGATGGATGGACATATTATGTATGACACAATAGGTGTGTTCAATCACATCTCACCTTGACCTACAGAACACCAGAAACAAGTAGTTACATAAATTGACCCTTTATTGAGCCCCATAGGATAACAGGGGAGTCAGGCAGGCAGGCAGTCATACCAAGACTGTGTATTTTATATCTTAAACCTTAAACCCAGCCAAACATCCCCCCTCATTCCTCCCCAGGACTGCAACTCTTTTAGAAATCCCCTCTTTCTTCCTTTTCCTTTTGCACCTATGTATTTTGGGTTGATGATGTCCAAATTAAGCAACCAACCACATCAATTTTGTCTAAGATAATGATTCTCAACCATTTTTTTTTTTTTTACCTCTGACCCCCATTTGATCCCTACTTTACTCTACTGAACCCTTTTAGCCATTCAATGTTGAAAAAAAAGCCTGTCATATTTTTATAATTAACTATTATTAGGAACTGTATAAAAAAAAAAATATTCGGTAGTTTTTGGTTATCTCACCCCTATTAAAAAATTGGATTATCTCCCCAAGTTTTATGAGAGATATCAGTACTTTTGGTTATCCCCCTCATCTCAAACAAATGGTTAACCCTCAATAAAGTGAAAAAACAAAAGTGAAACGATGAAACATTTTACTGAATCTGACAACATTTTTATAACAAATCATACCGTACCTATTGAGGAGGCCAAACGTCAACAATGTGTCGGGAGTATTGAATCACAAGGACCTAACTCTTTTAACCCTTTTGTTACCAAACCGGCTGAAACTGCCCCTGGCTCTGAAGTACAAATGTCTTGTTTTCATAAGTTCTGAATTAAATTCTTCCACCAAACCTTAGTCAAAATTTAAGTTCCTGACCCTAGCATAAATATAACTATTATTTTACTAAATTCTTTGTTATATCTAAAATAATTAAGAGAAGCACAGAGCATCTCAACAGAAATATGGTAACAAAAGGGTTAAATTATATAATAGAGAAACAATTTTCTTAACCCTTTTGATACCAACCCAGCTGAAACCACCTCTGGCTCTGTGGTACAAATGTTTTGTTTTCAGAAGTTTTGAATAAAAATCTTCCACCAAACCTTAGTCACAATTTATGTTCTTAACACAAGCTTAATGATAGCTAAATTACTTTACTAAATTCTTTGTTATATTTAAAATTAATCGAAAGAAATTCAGAGCATCTCAACAGAAATATGGTTACAAAAGGGTTAATCCAATCTCTTGTCGCCACATTAACTCAATTTTTCAGTAAGGAGGTAACCCAGTTTTTTAATGGCAATTTTTTAATGGGGGTGAGATAACCAAAAAATACCAAATATTTTGTGTATTATCTTTTATTATCTTTTATCTTTTATCTTTTACTTGTT
>NC_043003.1:11631950-11639450 GCF_006345805.1 Octopus sinensis
AAATTTTCTTGGTCTTTTAACCTCAGTGAAGTGTGATGATAATTGATTTGGTTATATTTCTATCAGACACTTCCCTCATTGACATTGCTCTTTATCATTGAACTCTCTTTCTTTCTTTCTTTCCTTCCTTCCATTCATCTAGTTCTCTTTCATTCCAGCCATCTTTCTCTCATTCGTTCCATCTTTCCTGTCATCTTTTGTTCGGTTTGTGTGTATCTCCTTCGTCCCATTTTTGTCTCTAGTTTCTTCTCTCTTTCATTGTTTCTGTCTGTCTGTCCGTCTGCCTATCTCTGCCTCTCTGTCTCTCCGTCTCATTCCATTTATCTTTCTGTCTTTCTTTCATTGTGTTTCTTTGACTCTCTCTTTTATTCCATCCTTCTGTCTGTGTCTCATTCCATACACACACAAACACACACACACACACATATATATTTGTGTGTGTGCCTGTGTGGATAGATAGATAGATACCTTTTGTTCATTTTGTCCTTTTCCTCTGCATTCTGTCTGTTCTCTCTTTTGTTCAACATTCTTACTTAGTCGCTACAAACTTTCAGTTGTACAATACTTTGTCTTTAATTCTGTCTTGGGTGATTTGAAATTAAAATGCTCTTCCTTATTTATATCCAAAGTCATATTACATGCATACACACACAAAGACGCTCTTGAATATGTGCATATCTAATGATTGTGCACTGTGAACACATGCATATAAGCCCCTTGTTTAACCAAGACAGCAAACTGTATCTTCAGCTGAAACTAGCATCAAATACTGTTTAGAATTTTAAATCTGCAAAGATGCTTGTTAGTCTGTAATGTTAAAGTTTAAAAACACTTTCCTAATGGCTCACCTGTAGTGGCTAATCAAACAATGGAAAGGTGTAGATTAACATCTAGAGTCAACCAGAGTGTCCACGTGATCCACCACAGGGTCATGGTTATGTTTGCAAAACCCACTCAACTCACCAATTAGCTGGGGGTAAAAAAATGCAATATGTCTGATCCTTGTCTCACAGAAGAAATTGTTTGAATATTGTGGCACTCATAATGAGAATTAATTAAAATTTCATATTGGAACCTTGGGACAAGATGAGAATTGAAGATTGACAGCCAATGTGTTAATCTGGATTTTTCATTATGATATTGATGATAGTCATTTTCTGTTGGGCATCCACAGGTGTGGCCATTGACTAGCAGCAAGTTGTCCTATAATAACATCCACTTCATGTCATGCAATAAGTATTTCTTTGAATCTTCATTCGGCCAGTAGAACTTTCAGCTTCTGTGCATTCTTTCTTCAGATTGTGCTGGGTCTGTGAGTCTGTCTAGGAGTGAGAAAAAAGACAGAGATAGGAGACAGCATGCCTGTGGGTCAGAGGTCGAAGTGTGTCTGTTTGTGATGGGATGCTAGTCAGCTAAGCAGTGCTTCTCTTAATGCAGTCCAAGACATCAGTGTACAGAGCAGCTGCACCATCCCAGATATGAGTCCAGTATTCCATTGTGTTCCTCTTTTGGGGCTTGTAAGAGTGTCAGCACCTGTTGGGAGGAGCTGACATGTCTTCTGGCCCCTAAAGTGAAGGTTCTTGTAAGTCTCTTTACAATGCCACTAACCTAGCTATTTATCCAGAGACAGGCTTCTACAGCTGTTAATGGCACTCACCTTGTGGAAGCGAGAGGGAGGATGGTTACCAGGAGTGTGATGTACAGAATACTTGTTCTCATCTCAGGGTGGTAGTGTGTGTGAGTGAGTGGTGGAGGGGGTTGAGTATGTAGTGAAAAGCATCCACTCTGGTTGTTTTTGACTTGATCAGTCAGAGATAATATTAAAACTTAAAAAAAAAACAAAGGAAAAGAGAAAGTTATAAATAAATAAATAACAACAACAGCAACAATAATAATGATGTTAGGAGATAATAATCTCAGCTATCTTATTCTTTCCACTCTTTCAGGGAATCCTTAAAATAGTTTTCTCCCCATTCACCCAGCCCCCTTTTGTATTTGCCATTTGTGGGCTCTTACAGGCTGTATATAACAATTACTTTGTGGTTTTTATAAGCTCTTGTGTGTAGCGAGGTATTTTTTTTTCCTGTTTTTTTTCCTCCTTTTTCTCTTGTTTCTTTCATTAGTCATATTATTTGATGATATTAAGGCCCCTACTTTTTTCATACCCCAAAAAGTGTTCCAAAAAAGCCAAAAAAATGACTTCAGGTTCTTTATATGAAACCAGGCCTATTTTGCATACTTTAACCCTTTTGTTACCAACCTGGCTGAAACCGGCTCTGGCTTTGTAATACAAATGTCTTGTTTTTCTTAAGTTTTGAATTAAAATCTTCCACCAAACCTTACTCTCAATTTATGTTCCTAACACTACCTTAATGATAACTGTAAATTATTTTACTAAATTCTTTGTTATATTTAAAATTAATTGAAAGAAACACAGATCATCTCAAAATAAATTCAGTAACGAAAGGGTTAAAAAGGTGGCCAGCTGGTAGAATCGTTAGCCTGCCACACAAAATGCTTGGCAGCATTTTGTCCGTCATCACATTCTGTGTTCAAATTTCACCAAGGTCAACTTTGCATTTCATCCTGTGGAGATCGATAAAATAAGTACGAGTTATGTACTGGGGGCCAAAATAATCAACTTACCCCCTCCCCTGAAATTGCTGGCCTTGTGCTAGAATTTGAAACCAATATTACATTCTTGCTTGTTGATATATTTATCCATTATTGGCCATAGTAATAATTTAGATAAAATACACATCTTTGTTTACTCTTTTACTTGTTTCAGTCACTTGACTGCAGCCATGCTGGAGCACTGCTTTTAGTCGAGCAAATCATCTCCAGGACTTATTCTTTGTAAACCTACTACTTATTCTATCAGTCTCTTTTGCCGAACCGCTAAGTTACAAGGACGTAAACAAGCTAACACCTGTTGTCAAGCAGTGGTGAGGACTAACACGTGCGCATACACACACACATAGAAACACACATACACGGCAGGCTTCTTTGAGTTTCCATCTACCAAATCCACTCGCAAGGCTTTGGTTGGCCCAAAGCTATAAGAAAAGACACTTTCCCAAGGTGCCATGCAGTAGGACTGAACCCTGAACCATGTGGTCAGGAAGCAAGCTTCTCACCACACAATTACACCTATGCCTATACAGATTCCATTTTGGTCTTATTGTTCCAGTGCACATCAAACCTTTCACTAATACTCCAAGCTGTCTCAGTTGGGTTTTCCCATGATCTTTCTAGACATCTCAAACATTCCACTGTATTTCCTCTCTTGCAACTGATCTGTGGGTTTGTGACACACATATCACACCTTGTTTTGCAGGTGTACTTGTCAAAATAGCAAGACTATAGCCGACTGATTTAATGGAGTGACCTGTTTTTGTCTATGACTGATACTCAGATCAGTTTCTTGGGCTGGGTTTTCCTAAATCTGTTAATTATTTCACTACTGGGCATGTAATGAAACCTGCAAAATTATCCTATCAGATTCATCGTTATTGTACTTTGTACTCTTCCAAAATAATATAAAACTGAGGGTGTACTCCATATTTTCTTTTCTTGTATTGAGTTCTTTCTTTTGTTTTTTTCACCTCTGAATTGTTTATACTGATGTATATTTCTATCTTATGCATGTGTGTGTCTATATGCGTGTACTCACTTGCTAACACATGCAAGGGACACTGAATCAATTTTCATTTTACTTACTCTCTTACTATCACTCACTCTTTTATTTGTGTTCTGACAGCTCTTGCTACTTCCTCACAGTTTTCTTTCCACGAAAGCAAATAGCAACATATAACTAGTATATGGATGAATTATTTTTTGTTTTCCTTTCTTTTTTTCAAGGCTTATCTGAATTGATTTGTTTTTTGTTTTTCTCTTAATATTTTGTGGGTCATACAAAATACCCCCAGGGTTTTAGTTGTGTCTATCAAATCTCATTCAGGCTGTCTGTTTCTTTTGTTTTTTTTTTTTATGGGGTTGGCACAGTAAACTCCAGATAATAAACTGGGTCGATATGAATGGCTGAAAGCCCTGGAAGGTGCTGCCTTTGGCACAGCTGCAATCAAATGACTGAAATCCACAAAGAACCGACAGAATATCTTAAACCATTATCAATACTTTTTAACATTTAATTTTCCATGCCTGCATGGGTTGGAAGGAGTTTAAATGAGATAAATTATTTTTACAACCAGATGCCCTTCCTGTTGCTAACCCTCACCTCTTCCATTGCAAGACATGTTCTCACAGAGTATTGGAAATAAACGAGATTGCTTGTATGACAGTGACAATCATTTACAACTAACATGCCATCTCAAGAGATGGAGACAAACAAACACACACATATGTTGGGCTTCTTTCAGTTTCCATCTATCAAATCCACTTACGAGGCTTTTGTTGGCCTATGGCTATATTAGAAGACACTTGCCTGTAGTCCTAAACTTGCCCATGGTGCCACACTTGCCCCTATAGTGATGTCTGCTCCATCATGTAAGAATAAAATTTGTTTGTTACTCTATTTAGACCCCTGTGGCAGGCTGAATTGTGTGCTTGCCCGGAGGTAGTTTGTAATGACTGTTGTCATGGCTGACTCTGGCAATTTATCCACCGTCCTACCCTCACAGCTATTGTTTATATTTCTCCATACCATAAAGATAGATATAACTACAAGTGCATGGAGCATGTGTGTGTGTATGTGTGTGATAGAATAAGTACTGCTGACGTGACTTTGTTTGACTAAAAACCTTCAAGGTGGTGTCCCAGTATGGCCACAGTCTAATGACAGAGATGACATGTAATAGCACATATATTCACAGAGCTACGCAGCAAAGGATCACAGTATAAATAGATTCCAAAATACAAGCATAGCCCAACCCATGCCTGCATGGAAGACATGCATATGATGATGATGATGATGATGATGATGAAGGATGCACATATGCTCATACACACACACACACACACACACACACCACACACACACACACACACACACACACGCTTACATTATCAGTGTATATTTATATATAAAGATATCATTTATTGGTTCATTTCTCAAAAGCCATTCTATTTTAATTTCTGGCTTTCCAAATGCTTTTAATGTAGAGAGTTCCTTTGTTGGTTTGCTTGATACATAGCATTTGTTTTTGATGTTGTGTGACCTTTTCTCCGCATGTGTGTGTGTGTGGTGTGTGTGTGTGTGTTGTGCATATGTATGTGTGCATGCATGCATGCGTGTGTGTGTGTGTGTGTGTATTGTGCATATGTATGTGCACATGCGTGTGGTCTGTGTGTGTCATTTAACATCCATGTTCCATAGAAACATAAATTTGACGATATATATATATATATATATCATCATCATCGTTTAACGTCCGCTTTCCTTGCTAGCATGGGTTGGACGATTTGACTGAGGACTGGCGAACCAGATGACTGCACCAGGTTCCAATCTGATCTGGCAGAGTTTCTACAGCTGAATGCCCTTTCTAATGCCAACCACTCCAAGAGTGTAGTGGGTGCTTTTATGTGCCACCGGCACAAGGGCCAGTCAGGCGGTACTGGCAACGGCCACGCTCAAATGGTGCTTTTTATGTACCACCTGCACAGGAGCCAGTCCAGTGGCACTGGCAACGACCTCGCTCAAATGTTTTTTCACATGCCACCGGCACAAGTGCCAGTAAGGCGACGCTGGTAATGATCACCTTCATTCGAATGATGCTTTTTACGTGACACCACCACGGAAGCCAGTTATGTATGTATATATATATATATATTATATATATATATATATAGGTGTATGTGTGCACATCTGAGTGTATGTATGTATAATATCTACATGTGTGTTTGCATAGGGTAATTATCAAAAGTGATTAGTATTGACATAAACGAGGCTTTAGTAATTACAATTTTTCAGCCTATCCTTTGTAGGTCTTTCCTCCTGCTTTCTAATGCCCATCTTGTGTGCCTATATGTATGAAACCATATTCTAGGACTTTGAACAACAGAATTAGTGCAACAAAATCCAAATAATGCAAACTCGTGACACAATTTATTCCCAGACACACAGCTATTTCCTTATATTCCATTTCGGCTTTGACCAATCCCTTGGCAACTCTGCTGCTCCATGTTAACCTTGGAGTCATTTGGGTTAATTAGTCATTAGTGGATGTCTCTGTTCCTACAAGAAGAAACAACTGAGTTTGTTTGGTGTAGTGATTCTCAACCAGGGTCCATTCTCTTATTTTTTTTTTTTTGTTTCAGTCATTTGACTGCGGCCAGGCTGGAGCACCGCTTTTAGATGAACAGATCGACCCCTGGGACTTATTCTTTGTAAGCCTAGTACTTACTCTATCAGTCTCTTTTTGCCGAACTGCTAATTTATGGGCCCTTCCTCATGCCAACTACTCTGAGAGTGTAATGGATGCTTTTATGTGCCACTGGCGCGGGTGCCACTTTCATGACACCAGGATGCTTTTGCATGCCAATTTGCATCACATTGGTATCTGCTACAACTGTGATTTTGTTCAGCCTGTGGGTCTTCTTCAAGCATGGTATAATGCCAAAGATCTCGGTCTTTACCTCCATGAGACCTAACACTCCCAAAACTTTCATTATATTTTCATCAAATTGTTATCATCATCATCATCATTTTTAACATCCACCTTTTCTTGCTTGCATGGATTGGAGAGAGAGCTTACTGAGACAAATTTTCTAATTTTCTATGGCTGGATGCCTTTTCTCTCATCAGCCCTCACCTGTTTCCAAGCAAAGTAGTATTTCCCCATGGCCAGACATGCTGCCAGAGAATAATCGAAATGGATTACACTATTAGTTAATCCATTTACATCTAATCAAGCAGCATCCAAAAGAAGGCAACACAAATATACCCGCAAAGGAAGAGTATAGTGTATGCACCATGAATTTTGATGGGTACTTTGAATATCATCTTAGATACCTGTATGAAACTAGGGTACGTGCGCACACACATACACACATGAGGTCATATGTGCAAAACAAGGTGGGAAAAATAGCACTAGACTACCAAAGGTAGAGCAAAATACTATTTTATGAACCCTTTTGTTACCAATTTTACAGGAAGAGGGAATAGCCATTTAACCCTTTTTGTTACTAACCTGGCTGAAATCGGCTCTGTACTACAAATGTCTTGTTTCCATAAGTTTTGAATTAAAAGTTTCCACCAAACCTTAGTCACAATTTATGTTCCTAACACCAGCTGAATGATAACTAAGTTATGTTACCTAATTCTTTGTTATATTTAAAGTAATTGAAAGAAATACAGAACATCTCAAAATAAATACAGTAACGAAAGGGTTAAAGTTGAAAAAATCTTCACAAACTGGTTACATGAAACTCTGACAGTTTGTCAAGTTTTTCAGCTTTGATAAAATAGTAAACACACACACACACACAGGTGAGCACGTAAATGCAAAACAAGGTGGAAAAAAATAGTACACAGCTACCAAA
>NC_043003.1:11644450-11649450 GCF_006345805.1 Octopus sinensis
TGCATTATCTCATAGCTTTGAGATTTCAATGATGTCCTTGTTTATTTTTAGAATGACATTGTAGGGTTAGCATGAAAGGCTGGACCCTGTTGCTTTGAACACAAAACAGGTAGAATATTAGGGCCAGGTTATGGCTAAAGAGTTAAAGGAGGAAATTTGTATCATAAAATAAAAGGTGGCACCAGGTGGGTTGGTATTAAAATGGCTAAGGTCCTCTTTTCTATGCTGGCATGGGTTGGATGGTTTGAGAGGAAGATGCTGGAGAGTGAGTGGATTGCACTGAGCTCTGATGTCTGCTGTGGTTTTGCACAGTCCTCTCGCTTGTTGATTCCTCTCAAACTGTCCGATTTATGTCATCATGGGGGGGGGGGGGGGTAAAAAAAAAGGAATGTTAAATGATGATGATGATGATGAAAAGGAGGAGGATGTGTTAGATAAAAGCTCATAGCTGTTTCTGAGAATCAATAGACGGGATAATTAAAGAACTGGATGTGGCCAGTTGTTTAGTAACAATTAGTAAGAATCAAATTCTGTTACTGACAAGAAACAAGTAATTACATTTTTTTTTTTGTTTTAATGTTTTCTTTTTTTCTTTTAAATCATGTTCAGTGAAGCGTGACATTTTGTCACTGATATATCAAGAAGATAATCTTAGTAACCATAAAATTAAACAAAAAAGGGAAAAAAAAAAAAATGAAGGAAAGAGAACAAAAACAAAATGTCTCTGTATGTCAGATTGAGACACCATTGGTAAAGACAGTAAAATAATTGGTTTAACCTTGGTCTCCAACTAACTGGTAACCATATCTTTGAAAAATCTTCATTCTGTCAAAGTATCATTCAAGTAGTTTAAAGAGAGAGAGAGAGAGAGCAATTATTAACGGTCTTATGAACAGCTGCTAATCGTATACAAAATTCAACCCTAGACAACTGCTCAAATATCTGGGACAGAACTCCCACCATTCATTCACCTACATATCCTAAATTCCACCGCTGTTAATAAAATAAACAAACAAAATATATCTATGTAAAAATAAAATCAGATTGTAAAGAAAAAAAAACATCCAATAATGCTTTCTAATCCGGTGTTTCTCAGCCACATCTTACCTATGGATCCTTTTGATTTGTATTTTTATTTGAACAGAACCTTCTTAGCCATTCGATATTTAAAAAAAAAAAAAAACATTGTTTTGATAATTAAATATTACTAGCAGTATTGCCCGGCGTTTCTCGGGTTTGTTTCGACCCTTCAGAATTGGAATTTTTGAAATTTTGCATTATGTAGCTTGTTATTCTCTTTAAGTGAACATTTTTCTAGTTGAAATACACCGAAAAATGGCGACACAGCAGTAAAAAAATCGTAAAAAATAGGGATTTTCATAGAAAAAAAAGCACCTTTTTGATGTAAATAATTTTTGGCGTTAACATGGTCCGATTTGAATTTTTTCTTTTACAGAAAGAAGAGCAAGCCTTCTTCTATCATACTCTCAATTTTGGTCAACTTGTGCCGCAGGGTCTCAGAGGAGATAGTGTTAGTTGAAGGCTACCAAACCTGCCAAACACAGACAACTTCAGCTTTATATATAGGGAAATTATTATCTCATAGCTTTGAGATTCCAATGATGTGATTATTTATTTTTAAAAAGACTTGGTATAGTTGGTGCGAGAGGCCAGATCTGGCTGGTTTGAGCATAAAGCTGGCAGAACATTTGGGCTACATACGTCCAGTTTAAATGCTAATGGGTTGGTGATTGAATGTCAGTCGTCAAATGACACATCTTTAAAAGCAGTCAAAGATATCTGTACATAAAGTGGCAGAACTGCCACAGATGTGGGAGCAGTATTGTGTTGAGTCATCATCATTGTCTTCATTTAATTATTGCCTTTCACGTTGGCATGGACTGGACAGTTTCACAGGTGCTTGCCAGGTAGAAGACTGCACCAGACTTCTGTGTCTGTTTTGGCATGGTTTTTACGGCTGGATGCCCATCCTAACACCGACCATCCCACAGAGTGGATTGTTTAATTTGCATAATTTATCTGTTACTGAATGTTGGATTATGACCAAAATCTTATGTTATGATTGTGAATACAAGTGGCCGAAATGGGGTTTCCTTAAAATACCTCTGGACTAACTTGTGCATGGCAGGGCATGCAGCTCAGAGATCAGGGAGTTTCTCTAGGCTGATCCATTGTTTATCCGCATTGAGAGGTCGCAGCTTCGGTACTATAAACATGATTAGGATGTTTGCAAGAAAGAATCACGAGCAGGATTCTTGAAGTCGAGCCAACCGGTAGAAGACCTAAGGGTAGACTAAGAGCAAGGTGGTTGGGCAATATTCATGATCTCAATTGGTCACACCTGAGAATCCTACTGGAAGGTGTAATGATGTTTGCTTTTTATAGAATCCTATAGAGGAGGTGATTAAGGACTCTGTGCACCACAGTCCTTCTAGAAATAGCAGCAAACAAAAATGGATGAATTGATCTCTTAATGCTGTAAGCCCACTTTTTCTTACTTTAAATTCTAGTGATAGCAAATGACTGACTTTTAACTAAACCATGGTACCATCAGTTTTTGTTTGTTTTTTTTGGTCTTATACTATTAGATTTCAATAATTAATTGTTTTCAAATTTATTCGTTTAAGGTTGGGTTAATTGATTGCATTTCCTTCGATTAAATTGTATTTCATTTATTATTATTATTAATTTTTTTTTTTTGGTTTTGGTTAGGTGGGGAACCTATATTAATTAGGGTGCGAATACCTTGCACTATTAATTTTTTCTTAAAAAAAAGTATTTAATTTTACTTCCATTTTATTTTCCAAAGCCTAATTTTTCTGTTTGTAGATTTTTCACAGTTCTTCCTTTTCTTCCGAAGCTTCTACACTATTATTACTATTATCATCATTATTATTATTATGATTATTATTATTATTATTATGATTATTATTATTATTATTATCATTATTATTATTATTATGATTATTATTATTATTATTTATTATTTATAAAAGAAATCATTATTATTATTATTATTTCTTCTTCTTTGAAAGCCATCTGTTGCACCTGTATCAATCGATACGATAGCATGTTAGGAATATTGGCACTAAACCTTCCAGCCATTGTTATTTTTCTAATTCACCTCACAAAGTGATTTCAATTTTGGCTAAAATTAGGACAACCTCTCTTCTCTATGTACTTAAATTGATGGTATTTGTATTGATGGTGCCATCGCTGTTGTCATAGTAGGTGTCGGTGGCAGCAAAGGTGGTGCTGGTGATGTAATTATTTTTAGCACCCACCCACACACACACACATACACACACACACACGTTCGTTCACTTCTCTCCTTTCTTGTACATCTGATGTTTTCTCAGAGTGAAGGGTAATTTTCTATTCCTTGACATCCTGTTTCTATGGATACTTTAGTTAAAATTAAATATTTGATTACCATTATAACCTTTCCATGTCTATTTCTTCTCCCTTTTTCTCCTTATTAAGGCTTCATGCCAAACGTAAGAAATTGCCACCACCACCACCACCACCACCGCCATCATCATCATTACCATCACCATCATCATTATTACTGTGTTTCCATAAATTTTGATTCTTTGATCATATGAAGTGAAATATTTGAATTTCAGCTACTAGTTATTTATTTTAACTTATTTTTTGATAAGCTGAGCCCTCCTTTCTCCTTGTTGTTCTTCATCCTTCTGCCCTTGTTCACCTCTCCCTCTCTCTCTCTCTCTCCCTCTCTCTCTCTCTCTCTCTCTCTCTCTCTCTCTCTCTCCTTGTCTCTCTCTTTCTCATTAATGCATTCCCATTTACTTGTAATGTCAGCTTCTGGAGAGTGAGAACAGCCTCTCTGATAAAATAAATACTTGTATGTGAATTTTATCTGGGTCATATGATTTAGCAGGCACCAATGAAAACACTTGCACACACATATATATATACACTATCTGATACATCTCCCATTTTACTCTATCTCACATCCACATTAGCCTCCTTTAACGCGCTCTCCCTCTCGTCTCACTCTATCTGTCATCTTCTCTGTTCTTCCCATTCTAATATAGTTTATCATACATGTGTATAAAATTTGATTGTAAAACTATTGATTTTAGTAATGAGAATAATTCTTGTCCAAGATAATTGCTAATACCATGGCAACCTTGGATTTAAATGTATTATCTCTTGGATTTTTCCTTTCTTTGTTGTCTTTTTGTTTGTTTTTAGTTTTTCTCTTTTGTTGTTGTTGTTGTTGTGGTTTCTTCTCTTTTTTTGTTTTTAGTGAATTCCTTACTTCCTTATTATACAGTTGAAAGTTAGGAGAAATCTATGCTTACAGAGAAGATAGTTAGATATAATGACAAATAGATACAGAGAGAGAGAGAGAGAGAGAGGGAGAATGGGAGAGAGAGAAATCTTTTTGTCAAAGTCATTTTATCAGTTAGTCTTACTTTTGGAGTGTTATCCAAGAATAGCAAAAGTAATATATTCTTGGTTTTGGCAGTGTTATTTATGATGATGATGGTGATGATGATGATGTTGTTGATAGATGATGTTGAAGGTACCAATGATGACGGTAGTGGTGGTCGTTGTCGTGGTGTTGGTGATGGTATTGTCCTAGAACAGTTTTTCTTTGTCTATAACCAGCAAGGTGACTATCCGTGGCCTGAATAATTTCTTGCCATGTTTTGAATATTGGACTCTGCAATCACCATAAATTTGCCGACTAGTGCAGTAGTAATATCATTACAACCACCACCACCACCACCACCACTGCGACCAAATACCACCTCCGTCCATACCACCGCGATCGCCATTTCCATGATGGTCGCCGCCGCCGCCACCACCACCGCCGCCGCTACCACTACCATTATCTTCATCATTTGCTGCCATTCTCCATTTAGTATTTTCATTCTGTACACGTGCAAACAGAAAGCCATACCACCACCAATACACACACACACACACAAATTGCCAGCCAGAGC
>NC_043003.1:11656950-11709450 GCF_006345805.1 Octopus sinensis
CACACACACATACACACACATATATATATATATATATATACACACACACACATATATATATATATACACACACACACATATACACACACACACACACACACACACATTATATATACACACACACATATATATACACACACACACACATATATACATATACACACACACGCACAAACACACACACACACACATACATACATACATACATACATACATAATAATTATATTTGTGTTTCTATCCGTTTGTATATAGTTTAGAAAAAGTATCACAAACACAAACATAATGACTACGAAATAATTACATAGAATAAATTAGGAAGAAATGTTTTATTTCACGAAGGAAGAAAACAAAGCAATCATTGATAAGTTTCTTGAAGGTTTAAATGTCTTATTTTTTATTTGCTTATTTGTTTATTTTGGTTTTTGCTTTTAAGATTTACCAAATTAGGTTTTAATGGAATTAGTGTTTCTTTTTTTCTTTGAACCACAAATTCTTTTACTACCAGGAAAATTAATATATTTGAATTCCGTCCATTATTAGCTCCAATATTTACTTTGCTTCTGTATTTTGTATGACACAGATTCCGTATAATCCTTAAAAGCATCATTTTCTTTGACTAATCTTGGATGGAATTATATCTGGAACCACAGAAAACGGTTGCTTGATAAATCTTTTGCCAACATACTGGGTCTGTGTCTTCAGATCTCCAAACACTGTTTTCTTCTTTTCACTCTGCTCATGACTATCAAAACACAATTAGTGAATTCGCTGAAATATGAAGGAAAATGGTGGGGGGGGGAGTATGAGACATTTTTGGCACAGTTATTTTGGTGCCATCTTTGATATTGTTGATTCGAAGGTGCATGGCTTCAGTTGTTCGGGTATTTCACTCATGATCTTAACCCTTTCGTTACCAACTCTCTGAAACCAGCTCTGGTTCTGTGTACAAATGTCTTGTTTCCATAAGATTTTAATTAAAATCTTCCATGAAACCTTAGTTACAATTTACGTTCCTAACACTAGCTGAATAATAACTAAGTTATTTTATTAAATTCTTTGTTATATTTAAAGTAAATGAAAGAAACACAGAGCATCTTAAAATAAATACAGTAACGAAAGGGTTAAAATATATAATAGAGAAACAATTCTTAACTCTTTTGATACCAACCCAGCTGAAACCGCCTGTTGGTCTGTAGCACAAATGTTTTGTTTTCAAAAGTTCTGAATAAAAATCTTCCACCAAACCTCAGTCACAATTTACGTTCATAACACTAGCTTGATGATAACTAAGTTATTTTACTAAATTCTTTGTTATATTTAAAGTAATTGAAAGAAACACAGAGCATCTCAAAATAAATAGAGTAACGAAAGGGTTAAAATATATAATAGAGAAACAATTCTTAACTCTTTTGATACCAACCAGGCTGTAACTAATAATGTACATAATTCCTCATCTCTTAAATAGAGAATTGTTGTTGTCATTGCATTGTTTCTTACAAGCTGTTCCAAGTTTTGCCTATAAACCTTAAATAACAAGTTGGATATTTTACTATGGTTGTTATTTATGATTTTCAATGATACATTGCAAAGAAAGGACACCAAATATCAAGAATAAAGATTCTGTTAAATTTGTAACATTTTACAGTTTCGAAAGAGCTAAAAGAGAATCGGATGTTCACAGGTTGAAGTGTGTTTTTCCTTCGGATGTAGGCCATAACCATTTGCATAGTGTTTTGTATTTTTGGTACTTCTTAGGTTCCCTAGTAGTTGACCACAGCATTTAAGACGGCCATTTGGTATTATCCCCAAAGCACCGACAATCATACAGTTGTTCTTAGTCGTCAGAATTTCAAGACCTCTTGTTCAGGGCCCTTGTATTTACTTAACCTTTCGAATGTTTTCACAGAAGTGTTGCAGCCTACTGGGATTGACATATATATGAGTCAAGCTCATTTTGTCATTGCGATTTTTTTTACCACAATACCTGGTCTGTTTGCTTGTTGTTATTATTATTATTATCATCATTATTATTGTTATCAATGAAGGTGACAATAGTAATAGCAGCATTAGCAAGAATAAAAGTAATTAGTGAAAAACACCTGCAATATATACATATGCACACACACACATGTACGTGTATATATATATCATCATCATCATTTAACGTCCGCTTAAACGATGATGATGATGATATATATATATATCAATAATAATAAAAGGTAAAATTAATTAATTAATAATTTTACCAAGTAGCTTGGCATGTTAAAAGAACCATTATCGGTAAACTTAAACAAAAATTTTAATAATTATTAGTATAATTATAATTAGGGTTCAGCAAAAAATTTGCTTCACCACATACCGAAATTTAGAAATAGCAGTCAAAATTAGCTATTTCTAAATTTCGGTATGTGGTGAAGCAAATTTTTTGCTGAACCCTAATTATAATTATACTAATAATTATTAAAATTTTTGTATATATATTCTAATATTGACCAGTCAGAATGAATGTTCAACACTGCATTAGTGAATTTGCAGGTTGACGAGGTTACCAGTGGTTTCATCTACAGGGGTTACCTCTCAATAGTTATCAAACCTGCCACATGGAGACAAGTGCCAACATTCCCTTTTGGCAGGCTTGATAATTGATAATTTCTCTCCACATGAAACCATTGGTTGCTTTGTTAACTCATAAATATAGTATATATTTAGATAGATATATAGATTACTCCGATCTTTTACATTTCCACCAAACTTAGCTAATATGGCAACTTGCTTTAGTTTCCTTACAGAGGGCGGAAACAGACGAGGTGTAGTCGGTAACAGCCTCAGGCAAGTTTTTCAGTTGAATTTCACTTGATGATTCCACAAAACCAGTTGCCACTGCATGGAGTCCCAGCTTCAGGTAATGTGAAGTTGAGTTGGAAAAAAAATTAAATAAATAAAATTAAAATAAAACTAAAAAAAATGTAAACAAAGCAAAAAAAAAACAGGCATTTTATAGAATTTTTTTTCCTCTTTACATACCAAAAGCAACAGTAGACTGAAGCCAAGATCACCTCATGTATTATACGAGGTGTTCAAAAAGTCTCTCCGCAGTGAGTATTTAGTGGTTTTCAGGTGCTTCTTGTACACTGATCCTTTACTTGCTCCCCAGGAAAGAAAAAAAAAAAAAGAAGTCAGGCAGGCAGGATTAAATCAGGTGATATTCGTGGCCAAAGTCCCTTCAAAATAATCCATTCACTGGAAAATTCTTGAAGTAGTGCTATGGTGATGCGCAGCATGAAAAATTTCACTGCTGAGAGACTTTTTGAACACCCTGTATAACATACATACATGTGTGTGTATCGCTTACTTGCTTGCTTGATCCCTTAATTCTGGATGGAGCTGATAGGGAGTGCCATCTTGATGCTATCTTGGTATATGGTATGTCTTGGATGTTAAAATTTGGCGGCACCCATCTTGTCCCTCTGTCTTCCAGGTTTGACCAAAACTGATTCCTTCTTGAGAGGAGAAGAGTCACCTCCAGTCCTGGACTGCTACCTTAGGTATTGGCTCTGAAAAGATAGGAGGTGAAGTTGAACCCCCTCCTGCTAATAGGGTTTGAACTCAGTGCATCAGGAACCAGAACAACAACTGCAAGGCAGGCTATCTGGTGCTCTAATAATTCTGCCTGTCCTCCACTTTTTAATATGTAGATCATAATCATCATCATCACAATCATTATCAACATCACCACCACCATCATCATCACCTTCATCATCATCATTGTTATTTACCGATCCTTCTTCCATGTGACATAGGTTGGATAGTGCAATAGGAACCGACAAGCCATAGGATTACCCAGAGCTCCAGTGTCTGCTTCAGCATAGTTTCCACAGCCAGATGCCCTTCTTAATGCCAACCACTTTACAGAGTGTACTGGGTGCTTTTTCTTTTTGGCACCAGTACTGGTGGGGGTCATCAAGTACTTGCATGATAAAATCCACTTGGCTGACTGGGATCTAGCATCAAGGGAGTTGAAGGTATGAAAGAGGGATGGGAACAGGGGTCTATATGGCAACAACATCATCATCATCGTTTAACGTCCGCTTCAGCTTTCCATGCTAGCATGGGTTGGACGGTTCAACTGGTGTCTGGGAAGCCAGAAGGCTGTACCAGGCTCCAGTCTGATCTGGCAGTGTTTCTACAGCTGGATGCCCTTCCTAATGCCAACCACTCCGTGAGTGTAGTGGGTGCTTTTTATGTGCCAGGCGAGGCTGGCAACGGCCACGAACGGATGGTGCTTTTTACGTGCCACTGGCACGGAAGCCAGTTAAGGTGGTGCTGGCATCGGCCACGTTCGGATGGTGCTTTTTACGTGCCACCGGCACAGGGATCGCAACTACAATTTCCATTGATTTTTTATGTTGATGTACTTGAACGAATTGGTAAAATCATGAGAGCCTCTGACAAAATGCCTTTGCAGTGTGTGTTCAGGCTCTTTACATTGTAATTTCGAATCCCACCAAAGTCCGTTCTGCTGTTCAGTCTTCAATGATGATAAAATATATTTTATAATGAAAATGAAAATGCTGGGTTGTAGCCTTCTCTCCCTCCAATTTGCCATGGTCAGGTATTTCCCTGGGTCAAGGGTGTCCAACTCATCTCACAAAGCTTTAACAAAAGTGTAGGGCATGCTGACAGCAAGCCACATGATTACAAATGACTGCTGTGTTTTATGTAATGTGTATTCATGTGTATGAATATGTATATATCTATATGTATGTATATGTATCCATGTCTATCTATTTGTGTATATATATGTGTATGCATATATATATGTGTGTGTATGTATAAATATCTATGTATATACCAGGGGTATAGCTAGGGTGGAGCAAGCAGAGCACATGCCCAGGGCGCCACTTTGAGGGGGACACAATTTTGGCCAAGTTCGTTTTCTAATTAAGCCATTTAAAAAATGGTTGTGTTTGGGGGGGGGGGGGGCACAGTTTTTGTGCTTGCAGTGGGCACCATTTACCCCAGCTACACTCCTGGTATATACATAAGTGTGTGTGTATGTAAATGTGTATGTGTAAATATGTATGTGTATATATATACATATTTGTCTTTTTGTTTATACAGATATGTGTGGGCATAAGTGTTATTTAGTTATGTGTATGTATATATTATATATATATGTGTGTGTGTGTGTGTGTGTATATATATATATATATACACACACACACACACATAATATACATATATACACATAGACATATATATATAATATACATATATCTTTACATACATTGACTGCTTGTATGTTTTTAGTCTCTGCCAGACAAATTTTTTTCTTTTTTTTATAAATAATTGTGCTCTTTTCTATGGTGAAAGAATCGTTCAGTCATCATTTTCTTTTCTTTCTTCTTTGCCACAATATGGCATTAAAATGGCTCAATGGATAAAGTATTGATTTACAAACTCATAGATCATAAGTTCAAATCTCTGTAAGGTAGCATTGTGTTTCAAGACTTGAACAGGTTATGTTATACAACAATTTTTATTATGTACTGTAACATGTCTTTTAAGTCAGGTTTCTGAAGAAAAGAATATGACAAAGATAAAAGGGACTCATGTATCTAATGCTGGGGATATTTTGTTTTGTTTTATTTATTTATATATTTATTGTTGTTGTTGTTGTTAAGGCAGCAAAATGTCAGAATCCTTAGCATGCTGGGTGAAATGCTGAGTAGTATTTCATCCATGTTCATGTTCTGAGTTCAAATTCTGTGAAGGTTGACTTTGCCTTTCATTGTTTCAGGGTGGATGAAATAAGTACCAGTGAAATACTGGGGTTGATTTCATCAACCACTTCCCTCCCCCAAAATTTCAGGCCTTTCACCTTTAGCAGAAAGGATTATTATTATTATTATTATTATTGAGTGAGAAAGAAGTGCATGCCATCAAATCGACACTGGGGAACAAATATACGAGGCCCAGTATACCCGTCTGATAAGGGTGCACAAGTCACATGCATCACAGCCATATGTGCATGACATGGTGATCTCATATCAAGATAAACAGCACATGACCTTGCTAGTGGGGCCCAGTTAGAATTTTCTTCAGGTCAAGTAGCCTATCCCGCTCAAAAGTTCCCTGAATAAGGGTTAGCTAAAAATGTTGAACGAACCACCCATGTTTCCAAAGGTGAACTATTCAAACCCCAAAGAATCCCTCTCAACACATGGCTATGATGCTCCCCCACTACTTCTGCTCTTGATCAAAGAGGCACATATCGTCAGCCACTAAGGGACATGCTCAACTGGTTACGGTCAAACAACTGATAAGCAAATCTGTGGTATTGATCAGAATATTTGCTGTAGCCCATCTTTTATAACAAGACAGAACAATGTACATGACAACACTTCCAATCAGTTAAGATCAGAAGCCACTATTATAATTATTATAATTATTATTGTCATTATTATTTAAGGTGGTAAGCTGACAGAATTATTAGCATGCTAGAACAAAATGTTTTGTGGCATTTCATCTGCCTTTATGTTCCAGATTCAAACTCTGCTGCGGTCAACTTTGTCTTTCGTCATTTCAGGGTCAATTAAATAAGTACCGGTCATCTACTGGGGTCGATGTAATCAACTAGCCCTGTACCTCACCTCCCTGCAATTTCAGGCCTTGTGCCTACAGCAGAATGGATTATTATTGTTATTTTTTTTTGTTTCATTTCGTACTTGAAAATTTGGCAGTATAAAACTAAGACTGTTTAGGAGAATGAGGAAATGGTCCTCATTTGTTGTTCTTCATTTCATGATTTGATTTAAGTCAATTAGAAGAGATTTTTGTTGGTAGTTTTGATGTTCATCTTTCATGTTCTTAAAACTGACCAGATTAGCAACTTTACTCTTTTAAATCCTGAAGTGGTTTATTAGGCCAATATTTGCACAAAATCCATGGTTACAGTGGGGGGGGGGCATAATAGCAGAATCTGGATCTGGAGGGACCCTTGCTTTCCAAACAGACCTCTTCTTAATTTTTCTGATCATTTCTGATTCTGAGTGCAGTATTCTAAGTCTACACAACACTATGTCACAATAACTGGACATGAACTCTAAGTTACACTTTTGCAGGGTTGTTTTAAGAGGGCTTTATGTCTCTGCCAAAACCCAACTGCTGTTTCGCCAATGTTATACTTACTTAAATCTAGTCTAAGAGAGTTGACCTTAAAAAGAAAATCTGGTTGTTTTAGAACTATTTTACTCTTTTACTTGTTTCATTCATTTGACTGCAGCCATGCTGGAGCACCACCTTTAGTCGAGCAAATCGACCCCCAAGACTTATTCTTTGTAAACCTAGTACTTATTCTATCAGTCTCTTTTGCTAAACTGCTAAGTTACGGTGACATAAACACACCAGCATTGGTTGTCAAGCAATGTTGGTGGAACAAACACAGACACACAAACATACACACACACACACACACACACACACACACACACACACACACACACACATATATATACATACATATATACGACAGGCTTCTTTCAGTTTCTGTCTACCAAATCCGCTCAAAACTTTGGTCGGCCCAAGGCTATAGTAGAAGACACTTTTCCAAGGTGCCACGTAGTAGGACTGAACCCGGAACCATGTGGTTCGTAAGCAAGCTACTTACCACACAACCACTCATACGCTTTACATTTGACACTAATCTGAATGCTAAAGGGTTAAGTACTCTGATTATGTCTATTTTATTTTCTGTATTAATGTCCTAAACCTTTTGTATTCATGTCTATAAACTCAAATAGGATTTCTATTTTTTTCTTCTTTTGTGATTTCATGAATGGATAAACGATTCATTTTGGTTTCTTTATTTTAGGAAAATACATTACAATATGTTTTTGATTTTTTTATCATTTGTTTTTGACATTTTGTTTATTGATTATAAACATCATTAACGTTGAGTTTTTTCTTTGTGTTTTTCAGATTGGAGTGGCCAGTCTTAGTATGTCACATGGTGGTCATCGACCTGAGGAAATGAAGTCTGACTCTGTACACCCTCACATTGCCGGTCACCATCATCATCCTGGTCATCACCATACAGCAGAGGAAGAAGAGTATGTTATTGAAGTGGACAGTGATCTAAGCCCCACAGGGCCAGATATTATCAGGGAGGTGGATCATGACCACCACAATGTAAAAGTGAAATTGAAACGGAGGCGGCGTTGTGGAATTTGTGGTCCTTGTCAAATCAAGCAGAACTGCGGCCGTTGTCACTACTGTCTGCGTCGGGATGTCTTAAAGCAGACATGTGTCTACCGCAAGTGTGTCTACTTGAGGAGCAAACCACGGAGCATGAGCCCAAAGGAAAATGTTTCTATGTCTGCTCTCAACTTGCAGTCAGGACTTGGCGTTGCCACACCAACGGACCTTAGTATCCGAACCAGCCTAACGCAAACTACTTCAGGGACGTCTTCGAATGACTTTCAAGGACTCTCGTCTATGTACCACCATCCAGATCTTGATTCGAGAGCCTTCACTGGTAGTTCGCCCTCAATTCCATTGCATCATGATCCGGTCATCCCATCAAGGATGAACCCGTATATGGGAGGTGCTCACACTGGACCTTACCCAATCAATATGTTTCCTAGCAGCAGTTTAGCTGCCAACTCAAGTTTACCAAGTCCATTTCAGATGGGTAGCTGTAGTAATAGCCCGTTCCGGTATCCTTGGATGCCCGGTTCATTTGCAAGACCATCTGTTGTGTCCAGTCCCACTGATCTTCTCCGGCCATCGCCATCTTGGCCTCCCCCTCCGCCACCAACTCATGGACTTTCCTCCACGCACCAAAGAATGGCTTCAGACTTTGGCGCAAACTCATTTCAAAAGGATATGCCATTTATGAAACGGCGCTCGCAACAGGATCTTTTGCAAAATAGACAGAGACTTCCATCTTGTAGCAGATCGCTGGCTCCAATGTGTGGAAGTTCCCCTAGTGGGTGTGAGACCCCAGCTTGTTTCAACTCGGATGCATTGGTAATGCGTGAAAAATACAGCTGTTTCCCTGGGCAGGGCTCTCGATCTATAGGCTGCGACAATAGTGGTCACATGACATCAGGGACTTTGAATAGTAGCTACAACCGAGGATGTGCATCGTCACAGCATGAGTGTGACGTCATCGGCATTGACGATTTGCAGGTGAATGCCTTTATCAGAGCTAGTGGCTATAACGGTTTAGACATAGAGGTAGATATATCAAAATTGCCTATTGTACCCAGCAGTGGGAAGAGTAAAGGCAAATCCACTCTTAATGGAATGGTAAGCATTACGCAGGACTTAGGAGACAAGGGTACTGTGGAATTACAGGTACCAGGGTACAAAGTAACCTTAGAAGATCACATTAATGTCGATGAAATGCTTGCCAAGTACACTCGTAGTTTAAAACCTAGTTACGCTTTGAAACAACCAAAGATTGAATTAATAGATTAGGGAACTAATTGTTTTATTTCTCTCATCTTTTCTTCTTTAATAATTTGGGGACTGTCGAAGTATTATGTGTGATTGTTTGCGTAGGATATACATATATTATACTCACTCATGCATGTATCTGTGATTGTTTGTGTACATGTATGTATATGATACATACAGACATGCATACATATATACATACAGACAGACAGATTTTAAAGTTTTGCAAAAAATACTTGATGCAATCACAATACTTAAAAAAAAGGTTTTCTTAAAAATTATCAACTTTTTAAAAAATTCTTTTAGTTAGACAGAATGACATGGATCTTATACAAAGAAGTTTTGGGTCTTTCCAAGAGGTTTATGTCATTCGGTTTTTCAAATAAATTTTCTAAACATAACTTTTAAGAAAACCTTACTTTTATATATATATATATATATATATATATTTACTTGGGTGTTTGTGTATATATATGTGAGTATTAGCTTAAAGTAGATTTTTTTTTAAAAACCGTTAACTGCTATGACTAATTAAGCAATGCAATTAATCCTAATAGAAATTCTTGGTTAAGAATTTTAAGGGTCAAAGATATGTTTGAAGCCAAAATTGTATATATAGATATTTACATGTATATCATAGATGTATGTGTATCATTTTATACAGACAAATACATACACACACAAACCATGGTCTGGTTAAATGCGACCACATGGCCTGTGGTTGCAGTATTCAAACCAGGTGTTTGTCTCGTCTGATGACGACCCATCTGTTGTGGGTCCTTCCTCTCATTCCTTTCGTTTACTAGTCTCTAAGGCCATGCAAAAGATCAATGAGGGCTGTTCCTCCCTTGCTTTAACTTGCAGTTCCCAAAGGTTTTGACTTTGTGGGCACATTGGAGATGAAGTGAAAAAAAATTTACCGGTGCATTTCACAAAGAAAGCTTTTGAAAAAATTTAAAAAACCCTTAGAATATTTTAACATTTTAAAAGCTAGATGAAAATATCGAAAGCTATCGCCAAAAAATGTTTTATTAATTTACTTGTATATAACAAAATTATGAATTTACACATTTACACATTTTTTAAAATGCTTAAATATTAGTATCAATTTTCTAAAGCCTTAATTATATTTTTTAAAGTTCGTGGCACAACTTAGTACCCTTTGTGACGCACAGTTTAAGAATCTTTGGAATAACCAATTAAACTTAGCCCATGCAGGCTACTGTATAAATTTATTATTCACAATAATATGTATATAGTAATCTGCATGTGTGTGTATATATATATAGCATTACTGTATACAGTTTAGTTTCTGAAAATGTGCCAGAAAGCAATAAATGCTAAATTTAATATGAAAATGATATTAAAATGTGTGTGGGTATGGACAAGGGAAAGAGGGGTTTGTACACACACACACATGTACCCAAATATTGTAGGTGTCTTTGATTGTTTTTGGGAATGGTTAGGCTGAGTTTTAGTCTAAAAGATGGTTGGACAAGCGTCTCTCTTTAATAAAAAGAATATTTTTTTACAAAGGAAAGGAGTTAGATATAGTTGCAGTGATATTTCTAGCAGCAGTAATTAATTTCTTTGATTTAAAACATTAATATACATATATATATATATATATATATATAATGTTGTATATATATAGTATAATATTATAATATGTTATATATAATATAATATAAATGTTTTTGTCTGTCAGCAAATTGTGGGTTGGGCTAGAAAGTTACCTGGTAATGCTTAATGTTTTGAGGAGGGGAAGGAAAAGAATTCCCTTTTATTATTGTTTAATGTCTTGGTCCTCCCCCACCTTTACCTAAATGCTTTGTTTTTTTATCCTTTCATAAATGTGATTTTAAAATTCTACTAAGGTAACCTCCTTCTTATAATATGACTAACATACCATGTTTGAAAAGACAATTTTTTTTTTTTGATAATCCCCATTTTGCTAAATATTTTTTTTCATTTTTTATTTTCTTTTTCATTTTTGTTGTTGTTGTTGTCCCAATTTTATTTTCTTTGAAATTTATCTTCATTACAGTTATGATACGTTTTTTTTTTTTTTATATACATATATACTTTCCAATTGATACGTCTATAAAATCTGTGTGCGTGCACCTGTGCATGTATGCGTGCGTGTATGTTGAAAATTCTCAAGATATACCTTATTTTACATTTTACTAAAGAGAAACTAATTGAGTTTCCTTGCTTTAAAAGTTCAAAAAAAAAAAGAAGAAAAAAGAAAGCAATCAACGCAACAAAAGGTCACATTTGTGGTTAGCTTTTATATCTAAGTAGATGCATGTATACATATTATATACGTCTGTGTATGTAAAGCAGTGAAGTTAACGCACGTATAGAAGGTGCAACTTGGCACTCAATATTTTGCAGTATTTAGCTGGATTCTAATTTTTGCAGAGCCGACTTCATTCGCCACCCCTTACACAATATACAGGAAATGTGATTATCGTTCTTCCCACCATTTATAAGCCAAATATATCCCAGTGTTCAAGAAAAACATACAATTCTCTATATGCACTCCGAGTTACAGTTATTTAGATTTTTTTTCTTTTTATGTCCACTTATATATATTATTATATATTAGTATTATTATTGTTTCAACAAGTCTGAATTTCTGTGAGTTTATCTGTGTGTGTGTGAGAGAGTCTGTTTATCTGCGAGTTTGTATTTCTGTGAGTCTGTCTGTCTTTCTGTGAGTCTGCCTGTATCTTCGTGAGTCTGTATTTCTGCGAGTCTATCTGTATATGTGTGTGTGTCTGTCTGTTTTTCTGCGAGTTTGTATTTCTGTGAGTCTGCCTGTATCTCCGTGAGTGTATATTTCTGTGAGTCTATCTGTATATGTGTGTGTGTCTGTCTGTCTTTCTGTGAGTCTGCCTGTATCTCTGTGAGTGTATATTTCTGCGAGTCTATCTGTACATGTGTGTGTGTGTCTGTTTTTCTGCGAGTTTGTATTTCTGTGAGTCTGTCTGACTTTCTGTGAGTCTGCCTGTATCTCCGTGAGCCTGTATTTCTGCGAGTCTATCTGTATATGTGTGTGTCTGTCTGTTTTTCTGTGAGTTTGTATTTCTGTGAGTCTGCCTGTATCTCCGTGGGTCTGTATTTCTGCGAGTCTATCTGTATGTGTGTGTGTCTATCTGTATGTGTGTGTGTCTGTCTGTTTTTCTGTGAGTCTGTGTGTTTCTCTGTGAGTCTGTATTTCTGCGAGTCTATCTGTATATGTGTGTGTGTGTCTGTCTGTTTTTCTGCGAGTTTGTATTTCTGTGAGTCTGTCTGTCATTCTGTGAGTCTATCTGTATCTCCGTGAGTCTGTATTTCTGCGAACTCTGTATCTGTATATGTGTGCGTGTGTGTCTGTTTTTCTGCGAGTTTGTATTTCTGTGAGTCTGTATTTCTGCGAGTCTATCTGTATATGTGTGTGTGTGTCTGTCTGTCTGTCTTTCTGTGAGTCTGTCTGTATCTCCATGAGTCTGTATTTCTGCGAGTCTGTTTGTATGTGTGTGTGTCTGTATTTCTGTGAATCTGTCGGTATTTTTCTGAGTCTCTCTCAATGTTTGTAGAAGTATGTGTGTTTCCATATTGTTGTTGCTGTTGAGCTCACTTTATTTATTTTGCATCGCATTCTGTGAACAATTCATTGATTGCATGATTCTGTCAGGAAAATCACTGATCCACTGCATTCACTACGACAGACACGACAAAGGAGCATCTGTGCAACTCGGGTGGAACAAATACTAACGAGATATTTCTCTTCGAAGGCACTGAATTATCAATTTTCATACCGGTGTTTACATCTTTCACTGATATTCATTGCCGCCGAAAAAAAAAGGGGGTAGGTCTATGTAGTTTCCACTCTCTAAATTCTACTTCCAAAGCGTTGGTCAATCCAAGGCACTTACTCAAGGTGCCATACAAATGAACTCAGTCTGTGAAGTGGACTTGTTAATTACAAAACTAAGCTTGTTTGCACACTGGCTGAGTATACCTTATGGGTCAGTGGTTCAGTAGTTGTAGTGTCACCACCCTGGTGGCAATACTATTGTGTTTGTGATCATGTTATAGTTTGCACTGTTGTTGTTGTTGTTGTTACTCTTCCCCCTTCATGCTTCAGTGGATACTTGACATTCAGGTACATCTTTGATTTAACTGGCTCATTTCCTTGACATTTCTGTGTATTTTTTGTTGTCCTGTATTACAGGACAAACTGAAGATTTAGAATTTTAACCCTTTCGTTACCAAACCAGCTCTGGCTCTGAGTACAAATGTCTTGTTTTCATAAGTTTTGAATTGAAATCTTCCACCAAACCATAATCACAATTTATGTTCCTAACACTAGCTTAATGATAACTAAGTTATTTTACTAAATTCTTTGTTATGTTTAAAGTAATTAAAAGAAACACAGAGCATCTGAACAGAAATACAGTAACAAAAGAGTTAAAAATGGGAGAAAAAATTGTAAAGAAAGAAACAAGGAGAGCTATTTTGAAGGTGACACTGAAGGTCTGCTGGGTTAGATTTAAATGCGAAATTAGACAGGCCAAGTCTTTATCACTTAATAAATACACTCTCATTAATTCATATGTTGGTTGTAGAGTCTTCAGATGGTTCTTCGTTAACCATTTCCTTCTGACAATATCCTGTGAAATGGCTTTAACCAGTGTAAATATATTTGCGGATTGTAAAGTGTGTGTGTGTGTGTGTGTTTTATACTCTTACAGTGCTGATAGTGGCTTTGAAGTTTTGGCCTGCTAGCTTTTGTAAGACTCTGGCAAAGAGTAACAGGCTGAAACTTCGAAGTCACTGTTATCCGTCTTATTATAAAAGTTTTTAAAAATATGTACTCTTTGAAAGGTATTGAGTACTTCTTCTGTTTAAGCCTTTAGCATTCAGATTATTTTGTTGAATGCAAAGCTTTTTTATGCTTATTCATTTGATTCGAATTAATCTTTCATTATTTCGTGGCTTTGAGATTTCAATGATGTGACTGCTTATTTCCAGAATAATATTGTAGGGTAGGTGTGAAAGGCTGGATACAGCCAGCTTGAACCTGAAACACGTAGAATGTTAGGGCCGTATATGGCCGGTTTAAATGCTGAAGGGGTAAATGTTAAATTGATTTACTCTTTTACTTGTTTCAGTCATTTGACTGCGGCCATGCTGGAGCACCGCCTTTAGTCAAGCAAATCGACCCCGGGACTTATTCTTTGTAAGCCCAGTACTTATTCTATCGGTCTGTTTTGCCGAACCGCTAAGTGATTTAATGATAATTCAACCGGAAAACAAACATATGTGTACGTGTTTGTTTGGATGCATTTATATGTGTGTGTGTATTACATATATAGTGTGGTGTGATGGTTTTAGACAAAAGTGACAAGGCTTGTGTCTCATTGGACTGCATACGTATGAAATGCAAGTTTAACTCTTTGGCATTCAGATTTCTTTGTCAAATGTAATGCTTATTTATTCATTGTTTTGAATTAATCATGCATTGTCTTGTAGAATTAAGACTCCAATGGTGCGTTTGTATATTTTAGAATGACATTGTAGGGTAGGTGCGAGAGATTGGATCTGGTCATTTTTGACTTAAAATAGATAAAATATTTGGGCCAGATATGACCGGATTAAATGTGAAAGGCTTAAAATTGCTTATCAGTTATTTCATTGTGTTCCCAGTCAGGCATCTCTTCAATAAACATCAGATTATTTACAAGAATCTTTCCTTCTAACCTATTCTTAACCTTTTGCTTATCGAGACCATTTTCATAAGTCTATCTTAAAGGTCTATGCTCGTTTCCAGAGTTTTAATTAGCCCTTGTTTCATAAGTTCTGAGAAATGTAATACTTTCCTGTCATAAATCCCAGGTTAATCTGGTAGTTGAAAAAAAACCCAGAGAATCATCATCACCATATTCATCCTCATTATCGTTTAACGCCCGTTTTCCAAGCTGGCATGGGTTGGATGGTTTGACTGGGGATTGGCAAAGCTGGAGGTTGCACCAGGCTCCAATCTGATCTGGCAATGTTTCTACAGCTGGATGCTATTCCTAACGCCAACTACTCCAAGGGTGTAGTGGGTGCTTTTTACATGCCAGCAGTCAGGTGGCACTGACATCAGCTACGTTTGGATGGTACCGGCACAGGAGCCAGTCACGGCAGGGGAGGATGGCATCAACCACATTCGGATGGTGCTTTTTACATGCCACCAGCACGGGGAGCCAGTCAGGTGGCACTGGCAACGACCCACGTATGAATGGTGCTTATTGCATGCCACCGGCACGGGAGCCAGTCAGTGAATTATTGTATACAATCAGTCAATGTATTGTATATAATGCATGGACGCTACAGAAATATATTTCCTGTGTATCACATGTTATACAGGACAGGCAAAGGCTTATATAAATAGAGTATTTCATACAGAAGAAAGAACCTCATATTTGATATAATTTAGCATGGCCAGTGTGTATAAACCTTGCGTCTTAAATTCTACTAAAGTGAACTTCACTTTTAACCCTTTTGGTATTCAGATTACTCAGTCAAATTTATTTACATTGTTTTGAATTAATCATACATTATCTTGTAGCTTTGAGATTTCAATGATGTGATTGTTTATTTTTCACTATGACATTGTAGAGTAGGTGTGAAATGTTGGATCTGGTCAGTTTGAACATAAAAGGAGGCAGAATATTTTAGCCAAACATGATTGGTTTGAATGCTAAGGGATCAGTAAAATCCCACTTCCATGGGAGAATTGATTCTAAAGGCTGTTGCCTCGATATATCACGTAGCTGTTGGATATATCACATAGCTTGTGGATTCTAAAGAAGTTTGCAGGAAATTAAACTGTAACAAAGTGGAAACTTCTCTCCATGTTCTGCCAACTTGGTCTGACCTCCGTATTAAAGTGAGAATATAATCCATTTCTTACGTGAACCTGTAGAAAAAAAATATAGATCTTCTGTTTGTGTACTGATGTGCATAAGCATGCACACGCACATATGCAATATTGTATTTTTGTGAAGTTTGATTAGATTTCATATTAGGTGAAGGAATAGAATTGCAGAATAATCTCTTATCTTTTACTTGTTTCAGTCATTTTGATTGTGGCCATGCTGGGGCACCATCTCGAAGGGAGATTTTAGTTGAAGAAGTCAACCCTAGGACTTGTGTTTTTTTTGAAACCTGGTACATTTTCTGTCGGTCTCCTTTGCTAAGTTACAGGGATGTAAACACATGGTGGGAGACACACACACATCAGGCTTCTATAACTTTCCATCTACCAAACCCAGTCACAAGGCTTTGGTCAGCCCAAGGCTATAGTAGAAGACACTTGCCCAAGGTGCCACGCAGTGGGACTGAACCTGGAACCACATGGTTGGGAAGCAAGCTTAAGGAAGCATTAAGTAGGACCAGTTGTTGACTACTTTCTTTTCCTCTAATTCACCAGTCCAACATCTTTGTCTTTTAAATGGACTGTGACCATGCTGGAGCACCACCTTGAAGGGTTTTGATCCAACAGATCAACCCCAGTACTAATTTTTGTGTCCTATAACCATTTTTTGCTGAACCACTTAGTTATAGGGATGTAAACAAACCAACACTAGTAGTCAAGCAGCAACGGTGGTAGTGGTGAGTTACATACATGCATCATATATATATAATGAGCTTCCATACAGTTTCCATCTTCACTCACATGTTATTGGTGAGTCTGGGGCTATAATAGAAGACACTTGCTCAAGGTGCTGTGCCGTGGGACTGAACCCAAAGCCATGTGGATGCAAAGTAAGCTTTTTAGCCTCACAGCCATGCTGGCACCAATATAAAAAGTATAAAGTGTGCAGTTAATTAATTATCAATTAGTTATTACAATTATCTTTTTTTTGAAAAAAAAACCTAGACAAAAAAAAAATATCCTCATTATTTATTTATTTTGTTTGTTTATTTTTCTTAGCTCAAGGCCAATTAACTTAATAAATCAATTCACCTCAGAATAATTATAATGGTACCATGTTGAGTTACTGAAGCACGCCTCTTTGTGGTCACTTATTCTGCTAGACATAGCAGCCAAATTTCTTTCAAATCACTTCTTACATTGAACAATTTGATAAATCATGAGGACACTTTGCCTGGAGAAAAAAAAAAAAACTGGATGGTCATACTTGGAATCATTTTGGTGATTATAGGTTTGTTTAATCAGCACTTACAGTAATTGGTATGTTGTTTTTTTTTGTTTGTTTTTTTAATTAATTAATACTAGAGAAATGAGAAGCTTAGCTCCCATTACTAGAGCTTGATTCCAGAAATATGGTTACTGTACTAGGTACTATAAAACTATGTTTTCTTCAGATAGGCAAAGGTTTAGGCTTAAACTTCCCTACTTCTTTTAAGAATTTCAATTGGCCCTTGTTTCATATATTATGTGTAACAGACAACTTTCCTTTCATAGGTCCTAAATTACTTTGGTGGTTGAAAAGAAATTGAGAGGTTTATCACATATGATGCATGGATGTCAGAGAAATGTGTTCTGTGTATCACATATGAGTTGCTGGGTGGGTTAAGGGTGCTGAGAATGATCCCAGCTCAGTGACACAAACCCTTGAGGGCGGTCAGAAAATTTCTTCCCAGTATCTGGTTACTGCATCTCTTCTTTTACATTTGGATCTCAAATCCAGCTTGGAATATCTTCCCGCATCAGTTGAATAAGTACTTGTTGTTGTTGATTATCCCTAGATACGTCCTGGTCCTGCTAAGAGTACCTAAGATCAAAGGTGTCCCATCTAAAGCCACACTATCTCCCCAACCCCCACCAATATCAGAAGCCAACAACATTTTGTTTTTCCTTTTGTAAAGTTTAAAAAAAGGAACATTTTTTGCTTTTTTTTTGTTTTAAACATAATAGGGTGAATGTCATGAAATTTGGCTGCTATTTCTAGCTGGTTGTGCGACCATGCAAAGGCTCCTTTCATTGCTTCATGTAAGTACCTGTAATGTACTGGTGCTAATTTGATCAATTATATTCTCTCCTCCAACCACATGTTCATGGACTTGCGCTAAACTAAAAAGAAAAGCTGTTAATATTGGTGGGGGGTGGGGGTAGTTTGACATGGAAAATGCCAGATTAAGATGCCTTACCATATTTAGTCCCACCCCTTTACTATCGGAAATGAAATTTTTCCTGCATCAGGTTTTTTCTTTTTTTCTTATATTTTAAACATATATACACACATCTACATAATACCATACATACATACATATGTATATATGTATGTATATATGTATGTATATATATGTATGTATATATGTATGTATATATATGTATGTATATATGTATGTATATATATGTATGTATGTGTATATGTATGTGTATATGTATGTATATGTATGTATAATATATATGTATATGTATATAATATATATATATATATGTATATATTATATGTATATATGTATGTATATATATGTAATATATATGTATATGTATGTGATATATATGTATATATATATTATGTATGTATATATATGTATATTATGTATATGTATGTATATATATATGTATAGTATGTGTATATATGTATATGTATGTGTTATATATGTATATGTATGTTATATATATGTATGTATATTATATATGTATATATATATATGTATGTATATATATATGTATATATATGTATGTATATATATATGTATGTGTATATATATATGTATGTATATATTTATGTATGTATATATATTATGTATGTATATATTGTATGTATATATATGTATGTATATATGTATGTATATATATGTATATATATATGTATGTTATATATATGTATGTATATGTATGTGTATATGTATGTATGTATATGTATGTATATGTATATGTATATATATATATATGTATATATATATGTATATGTATATATGTATATGTATGTATATGTATATATATGTATATATATATGTATATGTATGTGTATATATATGTATATATATATGTATATGTATGTGTATATATATGTATATATATATATGTATATGTATGTATATATATATGTATATGTATGTATATATATATGTATATGTATGTGTATATATATGTATATGTATGTATATATATATGTATATGTATGTGTATATATATGTATATGTATGTGTATATATATGTATATGTATGTATATATATATGTGTATATATATATATGTATGTATATATATGTATGTATATATATATATGTATGTATATATTTATGTATGTATATATATATATGTATGTATATATATGTATGTATATATATGTATGTATATATATGTATATATATGTATGTATATATATATATGTATGTATATATATATATGTATGTATATATATGTATGTATATATATGTATGTATATATATGTATGTATATATATGTATGTATATATATGTATGTATGTATATATATGTATGTATGTATATATATATATGTATATATATGTATGTATGTATATATATATATGTATATATATGTATGTATATATATATATGTATATATATGTATGTATGTATATATATATGTATATATGCATGTGTATATGTACTTCTTAAAGACATGCTTTGCTTTTATTGAGCTTCCTGGTGTAGAGTAAGCTCCCTTGTTAGAGATAGGCCAGTTTTGTTCCAAGCGATTTCACTTCAATTACTTCTTCGCTATTGCCCGTGGATAGAATCAGACGGGTGGGGGGTTGTGGTGATGTGTATCACGTAATCTCATTACCGTCTCCTTTACTCCCCCCTATTGACTTATGTCAGCATAACTAATCACCCATTGATGGATATAGAGCATTATTAATAGACAAGCATTTGATGTTTAACTACTTGTTCATATATATTTGTGCATATGTGTCTGTGTGTATATATATGTATGTATATAAATATATAGATATATATGTATGTATGTATGTACATGTGTGTGTCTGTGTGATGATGTTTTCCACTAAAAAGTAACGCTACCACAGCTGACGTTTGCATGTGTGTGTTTATGACTATTTGTGTATATGTATGTGTATACATACGTATATATACACACATGTAAGCAATATACGCACCAAAGAATATTGGTGAAGAATGTGTGTATATGTGTTGCCCCTTTCATGTCTGATTTGTGTCGGGTACGTTAGCGAGCGCCAAATGAAAATCTGATTTGGAAATCTTCTTCTTCAAATCTATTCTTGGAAGCATGTATTTTCTTTTCATATATTTTTCTTTGATTCTTTCTTCTTCTGAACAGTAAAGAGAATGGTAATATGGAATCTCTCTCTCTCTCTCCTGTCTTTTCTCTTTCTCTGTCCCTATTTACAAGTGTGTGCACACATACACGCATATATATACATATAAACATGCAAATGTATATGTGTTTATATATTTATGCATGTATGCATATATATATTTATGTGTTAATGTGTATAAAGAAATGAGTATGTGTCTGTGTGTGTATATATATATATATATATATATATACACATATACATATGTATATTCATGTGTGTATATAATCGATTTTTCTCTTTACATACATATACTTTATATATACAAGTTGCTATTACATGAGAATGTGGGAATTAAATATGATGGTATATACTTGTTTATTGACCTTTTTCAATGGTATTATCTTTTTGCTTCTTTTCTGTTGATGCACACACACACACACATGTGTGTGTATATATGTACGTATGTATGTATGTGTGTGTATAATCAACTCTTCAACTTGTCTAATGATTGAGTTTGATGCTTTTGAACTCAAATCTTGGTTGATATAATTTTCTAAAAGCAAGCTAGCATTTTAGTGAAGTTCTCATGTAATGGCTTGTGATGGACATTATTATTATTATTATTATTATTATTATTATTATTACTATGATCATCATCATCACCATCATTAAACGGATTTGCAGAAATGGTAGAGCACTGAATGAAATGCCGCCTGCAGTATTTAGTTTCTTGTCTGTGATCTATGTTAAAATATTGCCAGATCCCCTTTCGATGGATCCTGTCTTTTCAATTGTGGCCATTTCAATTTACTCAATTGCTCCAGTCGGTCTCTGTTATATATATCTTGTTTATAAAACTACCCTTCCTCGTTTTCTAATTTCAAATCCAGGGTAAGGCAGTGGCTGACAGTTGGCTTTGCTTCTTGTTCTGACATCCATTCTATCTATCCCCACCAGTAAGAACCAGTCCTGTAGTTAATAAGGGATTGTATCAATTAATTACAGTTCTCACCAAAAATGTGTGTCCCTGTACCAATGTTAGTCATTACATTAGAAATCATACCCTCCCCCTCATTATGTGTATGTCTTGTATTATCTTCATTACTGATCATGTATTTATTTATCTTTTTTTTTTACTTGTTTCAGTCATTAGACTGCGGCCATGCTGGGGCACTGCCTTCGAGAATTTTTCATCAAATGAATCGAACCCTTGTATTTTTTTTATTTGTTTTTGTAGTAAGCTTGCTGCTTATTCTATTGGTCTTTGTTGCTGAACCACTTAGTTATGGGAACATAACCACACCAACACCGGTTTGCAATCATTTGCTTAAGATCCATATTCTAGTGTGTGTGTGTGTGTGTCCCAGTCCCTAAGTATTGTAATATCAATTATTTAACTTTTATTGTGTCTTTTTATATTTATTCATTTATTTTTCATTGCAACAATATCAGATCTCCTACATTTTGTCTCTTGCTAAGCTTTGTTTGGATGGCAAAAAATCCTCAAAGGATTTTCATATCTTTGGACTTTACCATTCTGGGAGGTTGGTGTTCTTAGCATTTTTTCTGTCCTTTTTAATTTGACTTATTATTAGTGTTGTTATTGTTGTTGACAATGTTAAAGCATATTCACATCAGCGATGTCGTCAGATTTGTAACCTGTGAATTTGTAAAAAAAACACGTTTTCATAGCAAAACCATTTTTGTCTCTTGTAGACATTGAGAAGGATTCCTTACAGAACAAAAGACAGCATTTTCTCTTCTCTTTTATTCTCCGGCTCTCACTTCATGTGTTTCTCAGTGTTAATTGAACAGCTGTTGTTGTGGTGTTATTCCTAATGCTTCTCTGATACAAAATAACTTTATAACTTTCAGTCCCATCTTACAAACAGATTTCTCAGTTTTCTGAAGAATCCCCCAAATTTTTCATTTCTCATTTGTTTCTTTTGCTTCACCTTCATCCTATGCTATAACCGAATATAGTCTCTCACATCTTTTTTACTTTTTATTTCCTCTATGTTGACCATATTTGCTCTCAAAACACCTTTATTACATGGTCAGTTTGGATAAGCAATCACAGACTCTTTCAGCATTCATTTTATTCCATTTCTTTTTTTTTTTTTTTTAATCTCAATTTCAGCTTCTGGTTGGCCATGGTACTAATTCACATGGATTTTTTTTTTGTTTCAGTATTTGAGTTCGATATATTGAGGGGTGAGCCTGCTTAAAATGCTTCATCTAGGACAATGTCTTGTCAAAACTTTTTCCATGATGACACTACGACTCATATTTTGTGACACCTCTGACTAATATTTTTAACACTTTTAAAAGATTATATTAATGTTCTCACGATTCCAAGTCTATACTATAGACTCTAAAAGGAGGGAAGTCAAAAAATGCGCAACGGTTTCAGTCTACCAATTAAAAAACAGGCTCACTAAAAGAGTCTGTATTTTCAGATCTATCGAATCCATGCTAAAATGTGAAGTTTGGCTGCAAACCAATTTTAAAATATCAGGATAATTTTGGTCTTAACCAAAATGTTGATTATTCCATTTTATATTTAGTCACAAGAATTTTGATGATGTAATGCATGCCAAACCATGTATATGCTCAGATTATGTAACACTTAAGTTCGTATATGCTTTTTATAAATAACCATTTCAAAAAAAAATATATACCCAATTAATAAAGTGAATATTCATATATAGCTACTATTGCATAAATCAACATACATTAACATAATCATTCATTCATATATATATATATGTGTGTGTGTGTGTGTTTGTATATTCATTCATATGTATACATGTGTGTATGTATATATATATATGTGTATATTCACATTATCAGTAAACAAGTCACTCTACTATACACACACACACACAATACACAGTGGTGTCACTTGGTTTAAAAATGTATATGCTTATGACTTACTGTTATTTCTTTCTATTTAATTAATTACAACTCAAATTAAATATGAATTATTTTTTTTTCCTTTTTACTTTATTTTCAATGATGTAAGTTAAAAGTTGAAGTCAAGGTGACAAGCTGGCACAATCATATCAGCACAGCAGACAAAATGTTTAGCAACATATGTTCTGGTTCTGTAAGTTCTGAGTTCAAATCTTTGTCAAGGTCAACTTCATTTTATCAACCCCAGAGCAATCAAGGACAAATGTACCAGTCAAGTCCTGGGGTCGATGTATACTCAAAACATTTGCACCTCCCTCAAAACATTGCTGGCCTTTGACCCTGCAATGGACTGGTGTCCTGTTCAAGAGGAATAATTTTGAATGTTGTGATCTTGGTCACTTATATGTCATGGAAAGTGAGAAACCAGCCCTGTGAGTCCTAGGGCTAAAAAAAAAAATATTTGAAAAAATCATGAAGGAAGCAAATTGGCCGAATTGTTAGTGTTTGGATGAAATACCTTGTGGTAGTTTGTTCCCATTCTTTGCTGTCTGAGTTCAGTTCCCACCAAGGTCAATTTAGCCATTCAACATTTAAGGATTGGTAAGAACAGTATCAATCCAGGGCAGCAGATTGGCAGAACTGCTAGAGGATTGAGATCTTTGGCATTATGTGTTACAGTTCCTTGTCCTCTAACAGCAACACCTCTGATGACATCGACCCCCAGACAAATCCATGTACGGGGTTAGTGCACAATATTCTGCAAGGAGCATCAGGCTGATTTCCAAGTTTCTCTGGCATATATATATTCCTCCTTGGATGAGGCATTGGTCTGTGACAGGGTTACTTATTTGTACCAGCTGAATGAATTTGAGTGATGTGAAATGAAGTGTTTTGCTCAAGAATGTAATGCATCACCTGGTCCAAGAATGGAAGCCACAATCTTACAGTCATGAGTCCAACACCCTAACCCTGTGTTTCTCAACCAGGGTTCTGCAAAAGGTTCCTAGGGGTTCCACGAGAAAGAGTGAGATAAGCTGATGCTAGTTTCATGATCGTAATATTATTATACATGCACAACACATTATTGGTTATTGTAATATAGACATCATCCTGTCTAACCTATTATGTTATTAAAAAAAATTAACAACCATATATGTATGTATGTATATATATATATATACATACATACATATGATATTTACCATGTGAACTCTGATGAAAAAAATATGAGAAAGATATGGTATATAATTTTTTTTTGTGCAGGGGGTTCCTTGAGACATGTAATTCCTTTTAAGGGTTACACAAGGGTAAAAAGGTTGGGAAACGCTGCCCTAACCATTAAGCCATGCACCACCACAATGCCATTGGTGCCAAGCTGTAATGGTCCAAGTTGGCTGTATTCCTTTTGAATGAATATTAGTGGCATAGAATGTGGGGAACTTGTATGTATGGTCAACTACCAATTTCCCTCGGAAAATTCTTGCTCAGGCCTATACATATTGGTGCAGAAGATGCATTGACAGCCTTGACCAATGGAAGTCTTCTGAATTTTCAGCATCATTTCCTAATGCAATTGTTGACAGTTTTATTAAACCACAAATGCAAAAATAATGAATGCCAGTAACATTTGACAAGAATATATTTTGATTTCAATAATATATTTTATATTCTATTTAAAGTGTCAAGTTGGTAGAATCATTAGCATTAGAATCAAAGAAATTGCTTTGTAGCATTTCTTCCAACTCTTTACAGTCTATGTTCAAATTCCACTGAGGTTGACTTTGTCTTTCATCCTTTCGGAGTTGATGAAATAAGTACCAGTTATGCACTGAGGTTGATGTAATCAATTAGACCCCTACAAACTTCAAGCATTTTGCCTATAGCAGAAAAGATTATATGTATTTTATTTGAGTAAGACAAACTATTAATGAATATAATATTTAATTATATCATCCTAATCTATTGTAATGAAGACAAGATTATCAGACATGAGTGAGAATTGTCCGTTTGTGTTGTTATTATATTTGTCCAACCCATGCTAGCATCGAAAACGAGTGTTAAATGATGATGATGATGAAGTTATTAGTTGTAATGGATATTTTTTTAGTCACAACTTCTGAAGATGCATGATTAATAACTGATTTTTCGACATTGTGGATATCTGCAACAAAATGTGGAGGTTATTCAAACCGTTATTGATCAAGGCAGCCACAAAAAAAGAAGAAAAAAAAGAAATAGAAAAATAAAAGAAAAAGAGAGAAAAAAATACTTGAAAGGTGGACCACTGTATTGACCTTTTGTCAGTGAAGAATAAGAAAATAACTACCTTTGAAAATTTGAATGGCATTCAACAGAGACACTACATGCAGAGTGGTGTCACACTGCCATCAAAAACCAATCTAAGCAGTTTGGGTTTAGGAAACACATTGCATGTAATAAAACTATACGGTTCTCTGAAGAGAATTGAATGCCATTAGACTGTCAAAAATCTTGTGGTTAGAGGAGTTGGAATATAATTTATTCAGTTCTGATGTCATACAGGAAAAGAATTTCACCTAGTGTACATGAATCCATGGTGGTGGTCATGCCATGGTTTGGACTGCATGTCTGGATAAAAAGGGTCAGATCAAGGGCTTCATGAACAGTACAAACTTTCTGGAGATCTTGGAGAAGACTATTTCTTCCATATACCAGTCAGAATTTTCAACATGTTGGTGTCTGAAACATCCCAGAAGAATAATCGAGGAATTCATTAAAAGAAAGAAGATCCATGGACAGCATTTGGTCGGTGCAAGCCCCAGGTTGAAATGTAACAGAAAAACCTATGGAAAAAAAAAAAAAGTAGATGTGAGTATTCATCAAAAGAAAGCTAGGAAACTGAGTGAATGATATGATTATATAGCAAAAAAAAAGGGGGGGGGATCCTGATAATGTTATCATAAAACTTATAAATTCAGGGCCTCATAGATGTTATTCTATTAAGGCATCCAACTAGAATTAATAGCTTACAATCTTTTAAGTCAAACATCTTACAGGGTCAAAAACAGTTATGTGTTTTTTTTGTTCTTAAATTAAGTGACGTTCATTTTTTTATGGCATTATTAATACTACCAATAATCGCATTAGGATAATTAATATTTTCATGTTTAAACTTTCATCATTTAAAAGAGTAAGAAGTTCTCTTTTCGTTCATGAATAATTTGAATTGTAAAAGTGTTTAAATAGTCCGAAATAATTAACATTTTAATCATGGGTTTTTCTTTGTCTTTAAATTAAGTGACACCACTCTAAGTAACCTATATTAACACAATAATACTTTCATCGTATTTTTTTCCTTTCACTCTGTTGGTTTGCTATTCATGATATATGGTTTTCAAATGTAACAAATGTAGTATTTAACATTCTGTAGCCATGTAGAATGCTGGAGAACATTGGGCTGGGTGTTTTTGAGCTCAAATTCCACTGATTTTTACTTTACCTCCAAAGTCAATAAAACACTGGAATTAGTTCAACCGACTTTATTCCCCTTCTTTACCAAATATTCACCATATGCTCCAGTCAAAAGAAATCTATATGCTGTATTCATATATTATTATTATCATCATTATTATTATTACTTTCTTTTAATTAATTGCTACAGTCCACTGGGATGCTTTTATCTCTAGTTTTCATAGCATTACAAGAATGCCAGTCTAGTAGTGTTGCTATCCACACACAATACACATTGTACCTATACCATTTGCTAAGAACATTATATGTAATATTAGATAAGAAATGGTTTAAGTTAAAAAGAAGGAAGGTAATAATAATTTTCCGTTCTGAAACTTTTATTTGAAATTGATATTTACTTTATGATAATGTATCGATTTAATTTGATCATATTTAAGTTGGTGTATTAGGAGTGTTAGATAGATTGTGTTGACATATTTGTTCCCAGTCTCTATGCTTTGGTTTCAATTCCAGCCGAGGCCAATTTTGCTGCAGGCTGTTTGTCAGTGTCGATAAAGTACCTGCCCAGTACTGAGCTCATCTCTTCTGAAATCAGCTGTGGTTAGAACTAGAGAGAGATGGGCTCACCATGGTCTGTTACATCACAGATCATGGTGTCACCCCACATCTCAGTCTGGAGTTTAGAGTTCAAAGCCAAAGCAATATTAACTGAGAACTAGTACAAGAAAAATAAAAGTGAAATAATTATTTCTGATTACAGATAAGTTAATTACAGGTGAGTTCACTACCATCAATTCACCATGAAAAATGTTCAAAAATAGGGTTTTTTAAATTCTTTTATTGTGCACTTACCTCTCCATAAACTTTCCTTGCTGTGAACATACCTTATGGAGAACTTCCCTGCTGTGAATTGATGGCGGTGAGCTTACCGGACATGATTATTTCTGCTCACATTCACAATAGAGCTATTTTGGTAATTAACTTGTGCTGACAATGGTTAATTGAAGTCAGCCCTGATTGAGCAGACCTTATGATCAAAGGCGTTCCAGCCATGACCATCCCATCTGTTTATACATTGTTGTTCATTGTGTTCTTTATTAAGGCTGTAAATTATTATATGAGGCGAGAGGGAGATTTGGCTGTTATTTTAGCAGGTCAAGTGTCTGCGTAGATGCTTTCTTGAGATAGTGACTTTGTATTGGGTGATGCTTATGCAGCAGCTCTTTGTAAATATTGATTTCAAACTATGGCACAACTCTGCTGATTTTAGAGAGGGAGTAAGTCAATTGCTGGTACTTATTTCATCGACCTTGAAATGATGAAAGGTGAGGTCCACCTTGGCAGAATTTGAACTTAGAACATAAACAGACAAAATACCGCTAAGCATTTTGCCTGCTATACTAACGATTCTGCCAGCTCATCATCTTCTCTTTTTGCAAAAATCACCGAGGGTTGTTATGTTGGAAAGTTGTCATAATTTCTCCACTGTATCTCTTGGTAAATATATTAGACTAGCAGTATCGCTCGGTGTTGCTTGGGTTTGTTTCAACCCTTTAGAATTGGAATTTTTGAAAAGTAAAAATTTTGCATTATGTAGCTTGTTATTCTCTTTAAGTGAACATTTTTCTGGTTGAAATACACTGAAAAATGGCGACACAGCAGTAAAAAAATCGTAAAAAATATGGATTTTCATATAAAAATAGCACCTTTTTGATGTAAATAATTTTTGGTGTTAACATGGTCCGATTTGAATTTTATCTTATACGGAATGAAGAGCAAGCCTTCTATCATACTCTCAATTTTGGTCAACTTACCCCGCAGGGTCTTGGAGGAGATAGTGTTAGTTGAGGGCTACCAAACCTGCCATACACAGACAACTTCAGCTTTATATATATAGATTCATGGAGCTCTGAATAGGTTATGTGGGGAAACATACTTCGCTGCCTTAAGCATCGTTAATGGTTGGTTGACCTTTTTCATTGTTGGTCAACAGAATTGCAGAGGCAGTAACTTGACCATCTCTGCAATACCTGAGCTGTTTCCAGCAATAAGCGCCTAGCCCTAAGTATATTTACCACTTCTCCTCTCATGGATATGCCACAAAGGAAAGACAAGTCAGTACATTCACAACATCCATATAGCTGCAGGGAATGCCAGGTATTGGCTAAATATAATTATATGTATCTGCCTTACAGTTCCTCTTCAGGATGTTTTTGAAGGGGTTACTCCCTCAGCCTTTTTTGTTTTGACTGCTTAGTAATTTACCTCGCAAAGTATCAGAAGTTTATTATTATTATTATTATAGTGGACATGGGCGCAGAACCAGTCCCATTCTCTTGCCTTTTAAACTTGTATTTATTCGGTGCAACTAGTGCCATAAGCCAAGTTGTTATCAGGATGCTGGAATTGCGTGGAGTTACCTCCTCTTAGATGAGTAACTAAAAAACTGGAAAAGCCTCACCTGGGGTGTCTGAGTGACCTTTTTCAGAAAATTTTAATGATAGCATAGCATAATCAGCTAATGATTTGTATTCAATTTATAGGTCTAAACTTTAGTCTCTATATGACTTAGATTGGGAGGAATGAGCTTTGGTAGGGTGGCCAGTTCCGGAAAGGCTATATACAGATGGTATCCAAAATTAATTGATAGATTACAGAAAATGAAAAAGAAATCCATCTGAACCTCATCACTCTAAAATGAAAACATTTTAATCAGTAGATAAAAATTAATCATTAACTTATGTTAATTTCTGTCTGAAAGAAGAGGGCCAGAAAAGAAAAAGAAAATTGCAATTATAGGTTCAGGCATGATTATGTGGTTAAGAAACTAAATATGCAACCATGTAGTTTTGAGTTCAATCTCACTGTGTGGAATCTTGGTCAAGTATCTTCTACCGTAGCCCCAGGTGACCAATGCCATGTGAGTGAAATTGATAGAAGCTGTGTGGAAGCTCATCATATATGTGTGTGTGTGTGTCCTTGCATTTCTTTTTGTTCCATCACCACTACCACTTGACAACTGGTGTTGGTTTGTTTGTAACCTTGTAATCTTGTAATGGTTTGACTAAACCTTTCAAGGCAGTGTCCCAGCTTGGCCACAATCCACTGACAGAAACAAGTTAAAGATAAGAGAATTTAATGGTATGCGTGTTAGTGGTCTTTATTGTATGGTGGGTTAAACCAAGGCAACAGAGAATTTACATCAGACTATCTGTATCGGACCAACACAGATAAGAAAAATAGTGAGATGAGTTATGCTGTTGAGTATTGCTTGAAAAGAAGGGAAGAAATGTGGAATGTAAATACTGAAGTCAGTGGCAATGGACAGCAAAATTGTTGCTTTATTTGTAGGGTTTTGGAAATAGTTGATAAATTTCAGAGAAAGTGATCAAGAACAAAAGCATAGCAATGAGGAATTTTTCTCGGAGAAATAAATAAAAAAAAATGAGGGTATTGATTGTGGGTGGGGTCTTTGCCAATCATTAGCTGAACATCTTCATTAGATATATCTTGTACCACATTTGTAATTAGTTATTCAACTCATCTTTTACATTGCATTTATTTTTCTTATTCCACCCTAACACCCTCCTTCCTCTCCCATTATTATTATTTACATATATTTGCATGCAATCATTCTTTAAATCTCTATTATATTTTCATTTACTTCATTTTTTTTTTCCTTCAAATTTTCAATTTATTTTTGCATATAAAATGTCCTCAAGGCACATTCCTTTATAATTACATTGTCTCTTCCCCTAAGTACATGCTTCCTTTCTCTCTGCTAGAAAACTCTGGTCTAAGCATATAGACATGTCAATATTTTCCAATACATTCCATGTGTATTCAAGGAATTCCATTGCATTTCATTACATTATAGATAAACTCTCTTAAGTACAATTATGACATGATCTTAGATGGCAATGGAAAAGAAATACATTTAGTTTATTATTTTTTTCTTCCTCATTTCATTCTTGTTTATTTTCCTTTCATTTAAAATCTTCAAATTCATTTAGTTTTGTTTTTGTTTTAAAAATCAATTAAAATTCTGCTTTTTTTTTTGTACTTAAATTTTTAGTTATTTTCATTTTAGTTTGCAATCTTAAAATTTTCACAAGACTGATAATTTTTTTTTTCTTTTCCTTTGACAATTATTTTGATGACCATCACAACGATGATGATGGTGATGATAACAATAGTACGCTGATGACTCTGTGATATAATTTACTATAGCTAATAATTTACAGAATTTTATTGCATTTCCAGTGGACTGGTAGTTGTAGAAATATATGGTTGCCAAACATAACTTGAAAGAGGTGAGGAAACCGTACATGTACAATGTGAAAAGAAAAAAGCATGGACTATTGTAAATGTTCAAATGAAATTGTGACTAAGCTTCAGTGTTCAGTCAGTGTAATATGTATGAGCAGAGAGTTGTTATAAAGCTCCTGAGAAGTACAAATAGTGAAGAGACATCATCAAATTGCAATGCAGATAAAGTCTTCCTACACAGGAAAGTCAAACGCCAATTGGCATTATTTTGAATTTTTTTTTGTTTTATTTTGTTGCAATTAACTTTTTATTTCCTTAGTTTTTGCTTTTTCTAGTGACATTATGGCTTTATTAAATGATTTTAAACTACATTAAGGAAACACTAGTTGTATTGGTTAGAATTTTGCCCTTCTTAATAGCTGCAATGTTATCATTCTCTTCTTTCTCCCCCCCCTCTCTTTCTTTCAGTATTTGCCATTTCCATTAAAGTGATTTTATGATGAAGTGTTAGTGCTCTAACTTAAAAATGTACTACTTACTACACAAGACACGAAGGAAATATAGTTTTATATGTGTGTATATATGTATGTATGTATGTGATGTGCTTGGTGGTTTTCACCAGTGTAACAAGAACTTGACTGAAGAGTTTAAGTAAGTGTGCTAATTGCAAACTCTTTGGCATGTGAATTGTTAAAAGTATGTTTAACATTTTGCCCGTCCAAAGCATTTTCAGAAGTTTGCCCGAAATGTCCTTGCTTGTTTTCAGACATTTGTTAGCCCATGTTTTCGTATGAAAAGAAATCTCTATATTACTCAGAACATAAGTCCCAAGTTACTCTCGTGGTTGAAAAAATTCAGCATATATATATATATATATCATATATGATGCCTTACTGGCACTTGTGCCTGTGCTAGTAGGGTGCCAAGAGCACCATCCACGCATGATCATTGCCAGAGAGCACCATCCAAGCATGATCGTTGCCAGAGTGGCCAACTGGCTTCTGGGCCGATGGCACGTAAAAGGGCACTATTCGAGTATGATCGTTACCACGTGTAAAAAGATTTGAGCGAGGTCATTGACAGTGCCGCCTGACTGGCCCCCGTGCTGGTGGCACATTAAAAGTACCCACTACACTCTCTGAGTGGTTGGCATTAGGAAGGTTATCCAGTTGCAGCCATCTGGTTCACCAGCCCTCAGTCAAAATTGTCCAACCCATGCTAGCATGGATGTAAGAGAAATATGTCCTTTGTATCAAATGTGATACAGGCAAAGGGTTAATTATTGGAAACTTTTGCATACTTTTTTACAAGAGGATTTAAGCCAAATTATGATGTTGTTTGGTCACTGTTAATAGATAACTTGAGCTTCTGGTGAAGTCTTAAGTGCTGATAGGAGTTAATAGAATAACTTCAAGCAAGAAAGTTAAATTTGTAGAATTTTTTTTTTTCATTTTGTTAAATGGACTAACATGACAGAAGTTTTTCTGAGACTTGTACAACTTAATGCTATTTGCAGAAACAAGCAGTTGTCTTTTACTGATGATGTTTATACCAAGAGAAGATTAGGGTTAGGTATATATAATAGATGAAAAGACCAAAAAATTATAGATTTCATTTTACTATAAAAGAAGTGAAAATTTGTTTAGTTGCCACAGAGATTGTAAAACTCAGTTCTTAACGGGTATATCAATCTAATTAGCAACATCATTTTCTTCTTCAGTTTTAACGACTTTTATTCATCTTTCGTTTCATATTACTCAAGTCTTGATGGTTTTACTGGAGGTTCTTAAACCCGTTACAAACTGAGTAAGTAGGGATCAGAAAAGGGCTATAAACAGAGCTACTCTTCTTTAGGTTAATTGATTCTACATAAAACCAGGGTTTGCTTTAGCATTAGTTCCTTCCCTGCTTTATTCAGTTCAAATGGTTTGTGTGGTGTACATGTTACCCTGAGTATTCAGTCTTGCTGGTGTACTGTTACTAATTAAAAAATAGCAATGTCATTTTATACTTGTCATTTCTTTCAAACTTGAAATTATACATAAAAGAAATCTAGTTTTTATCAAGTATTTTGTTTTCTTAGAAACCTACTTCATTTTAGTTTAAAATTTACATTGTGTCTATCTAGGATTTTCTCTCTCTTTTTTTTTTCCCTCCCTTTTTTTTTCCTTGAATTTTGTGAAATTGGAAGGAGAAGTAGAACAGTAGCTGTGACTAAGTTCAGATATACTGGTATTTGATGTGGTAGGTGTGAGCCACATGTTTCACTTAACAGTTGCAACTTGCTGGGGGCCCGAGCTCATCTGCCCACATTACTCGCTTGGGTGTGGTTAGCTAGCTACTTGCTCTTTTCATTTATGTAGTAACATCTTTGCTGCATTTTCTTCAGGAATTCAGTAAAAGCAGAAAAAACCTACCACGTGTCTTTTGTAGCTGGAAGTTTTTATTCTTTTTCTTTTTAATTTTTCAACAATTTTTTTTCCACCACTGTCAACAGATTTTGTTTTTTACCTTTTGCTACCCTCAGAGAGTAAATTATTCTACTATTAGTATGGGTCTTTCAGACTTGAACAATTCTTCCACAGATTCCATTGAATATTATTGGTGGGATGTGAAATGTTTAGTGTGTGTGCATTAAACCAACATCCTATCAACCAAACTCGTTGTAACTAACAGTAATTTGCTGGTTGTAATGTTTGCTAATCAACTAAGGAAATTAATTAATAATTCAACAACTGATAGGGATTTGGGGAGGAAAGCTTATCACTGATCAAATCTTTATTATTTTTTTTAATCAATGGAAAGGAACTGGTTCCTTTTCACTCTTCTGTGATATTATTACAATTTTTAGTTTGAAGTTGTGGTCATACAACAAATTTGGTAAAGTAATTAGGGCAAGAAATTTCCATTAATTACAACGAAAATAGTGTATTCTAAAACTGATATTAATGAACATTCAGCCTGAACTCCCCCAACTTATTAACACAGGACATATTACCACTCCAACCACTGATGTGTTGTGTCATCACTACAATGACCTACGACCAATCTTGTACAAACTTCACCCAGATCCCTCTAGCTTATTTATACACTCTCCTCTTCTCAGCTTTCATATTGTGTCTATTGTCTGCAATCTACTGTATTCCCTCTCAGCCTTATTAACCATTCTTCTCAGTCCTTCCTTAAAATAATATCACTCCCTTGAAACCATCACCTTGCAAATTACTTAAGAACACCAACTACATCAATATCAGTGGTTCTGCAAAGGCAATGAACACAACCTTTTCCTTTCCTTCTGATCAGACCATTATTTTTTAAAAAATCCCCCAAAACAAAATCCTTAAAGATGTTCTCAAGTCATTCTTTTATCATCACAAAATACAAAGTTCTTTTTTCTGAGACCATGCATTCATGGTCTTGGAAAATGAAATTAAATGACCACTGTCTGAAAGAAAATGCAATGACTGCTTACGGTTTGGATGCATGGAGTTGATTTCATTTATCTTTTACTTGATTGCAGCCATGCTGGAGCACATCTTGAATGAATTTAGTTAAACAAATCAACCACAGTACCTTTTTTTTAACACCTACTGCTTATTCTATTTGTCCCTTTGCCAAACCGCTAAGTTAAAGAGATGTAAGCTCATCACTAACACCGGTTGTCAAGCAGTGATAGGGAACAAACACAAACACTAAGGTGCATACGCATAGATTTTACATTTATATATACATATATATATATATACATGTATACATATATATAAATATTCACACACACACATATATATATACACACATACATATATACATACATATATATATATATATATATATATATACACACACACACATATATACATATTATATATATATATATATATATATATATATATATATATATACATATATATATATATACATATATATATATATATATATATATATATATATATATATACATATATATATATATATATACATATATATATATATATATATATATATATATATATATATATATATATATATATATATATACATATATATATATCATATATATATATACACACACACACATATATACATATATATATATATATATATATTATATATATATATATATATATGATAAATAAAAATTTGTCGGTTCATACCACTTCTTGTCTCCATTTAATTTATATATATATATATATACATATATATACATACATACATATAATATATATATATATATATATATATATATACACACACACATATATATACATATATATGACAAGCTTCTTTCAGTTTCCATCTACCAAATCTAGTCACAAGGCTTTGGTCAACCTGAGGCTATAGTAGAAGACACTTGCCCGAGGTGCCACGTAGTGGAACTGAACCTGGAACCATGTTGTTGAGAAGCAAATTTCTTACTGCACAGCCATGCTTGTGCATTTATTATTAAGCAAAAAAAAGAAAAATGACAGAAGGGAACATTAGCTAATGTAATAATATGTACTGCCTGAGAAAATATCAATGGTCACCAACCACAGAAATCATAGCTTTACTTTAGCAGGTTTACCTGAGGTTAAACAAGAACTATCATCTACCATAACTACCTACTAAATGTCATAATACATTATGCATACATACATATATATATATATATATATATATATATATATATATATATATATATACACACATATATATGTGTGTGTGTTATAGTTTATGCACAAACACATACATACATACATATATATATATTCACACATGTACATACATACACACAGTTCAAATCCCATTAAGTTGATTTTTAAAAAATAAAAAAATTCTTCTGCTTCCATATCTCCCTCCCACGCACACCCACACACATACTTGCATACACAGAAGTGGATAAGAGTGAGAACACTGCTGAAGTGAATAGCTCTTCAGCTTTAGGGATAAGTTTGGTGCTGTGTTAGTTTATCGTTCATTGATCATAGCTAAAATCTAAGTCACAACGCTGCTGCTGCTACTACTACTACTACTATTACCACTACTACTACTACCACCATTGTTACTGTTGCAGCTGCTCGGAAAATATTAATTACTCCCGTCATATGACTGTGATGGCTTAGAAATTAATGATGCAAATGAGAAACTGATTGTTGGATAAGATCTGGAAAATTGATCTGTTGTTTTTCAAATTCTGAAAGATATCAGAATGATTAGGTTGTTGTTTAGAAATGTGGAGTTGCTATGGCGTTTTATTTCAGTATGTGAATTAGTCATCATCATCTAGGAACTAACTACAAAAGGACATGATCATCAGTTATGTTATTGGCTTAAAGCTGGGTCATTATTTCTCTAAAACATTAATGCTATGTGGCTGTTTACTGGTGTAAGCGGTATTAAACAGCTGGGCATGTGTTTTAATGTATTCGAACCAATTTTGTTTGACTTTTAGGCGAAAAGTGTCACATAATCACATTTTTCCCAGACTTTCCATAGATGTAAGGCTTTATGCCCATGGAGGAAATTGCCATTATTATCCTAGTTATTAGTATTATTAATGTGTAATAATGTATAAGCTTTGTAAAGTGATTGACAAATATATAGAAACAACAAGAGGACTGTTTAGTCCTGCTGAGGGCCAGGCTACCTCTCTGGTGCTGATGCTATAGTTTAATGTACTTATCAGACTGTTGAGTAACTGATAAGAATTATCATTATTATTAATGTGTAATGATGTGAATGCTTTATAAAGTATAAAGAGGTTGACAAATAAATAGAAACACACCCTGTAATGTAGCTGGATGAACTTATCATCATTATAAGTATTAGAAAGGGGCCTGGATAGGTTTCTTGTTGTTGAAAAGCTACATGGCTACTTGGATTATTCTAGATTAGTTGAGAATAATCATAATAGAACTGGAAAGACAGAGGTAAATGGTGGTGGTGTAGTGGTCAGTGTGGACCCTCAAGAAGGTGACTAGAAGTTAGTGGGGATTGAATAATAAGAAAAAAGAATTAACTGGCACTCTGTTTATGATAAGGGTTCCAGTTGATCCAATTAATGGCACAGCCTGCTGATAAAATTAATGTACAGGTGGCTGAATACTCCACGGATGCATAACATCAACAATCTCTGGGAGATTCGGTGTGACACAAAATGTGACAGGGCCGGCCCTTTGAAATACAGGTACTAATCAATTTTGCCTGCTGAGTGGACTGGAGTTATGTGAAATGAAGTGTCTTGCTCAAGGACACAATATGCTGTTGGTTATTGTACTTATGAGCTGAATACTCCTAACCACTGAGCCACAAGCCTTCACGTGAGGAATGAATAGCAGTAATAGTTCATGGGTAGTGTAAGAGATGATTAGGGATGGTGTGGTGGGTTGTGAATATACTGAACCAAGGGTTGAGGGCTGGTCGATGATAAATATGGGTTTATGGGAAAGTTTATTGGCTGTAAATTGTCGACATGTTTGAGACCATTGGCAAGCTGGAAATGAATCTGAGTATCATGTAATCGGAGTAAATGAAAGGCAGAAAGACAAGCAGACAGTCTGGCAGGTTTGTATTTGAAGCATGTCACTGCTATAATAACATCAGCAAAGAAACTTGTAATGGATAACTCGACCAATTAGAAACTATTTCTACATTCTAATCGTGTCTTTGGAAATGGTATTAGAAACTTAGATTTCCAACAGAAAAAGGTTAATTTGCTAATAACATATTCACTCTGAGTCTCTCTCTCTCTCTCACAAACACTCTCTTACTAATTTCCTAAAGCATTCTACTTTATAAATTAAAGGCTACGTTGACTAAGTTTTATTGAAGCATTCATAAACAAGGTAATATTTGTCTACATTGAATTACAGTAACTTGTCTTCTTCATTGTGCTGCCCTATGTAGTATCTTCATAAAGGATTTTTAAAGCTGTGACCTTCACTACCTATTGGAATTCTTTCTATTTCTGAACAAGAAAGCCATATTTTCGCTCTTGTTAAGGTATCAATTTCTAGAAACGAAAACGGAGTTGATTCATGACAAATAAATCTTGGCCATCCCAAGGTTTAATTCAGTCCTTGGGGCCTTTGTTGGAATATCTGTGTGACATACTTGTTGAGGATTAATACTTGATCCACTTCACGGGAAGAACTGGTCTGTTATTTACTACCACGTGGTAGTAACCTAATCTTTTGACAATGCAGTTTCAAAGTAAATATTAAATTGTTGTTATGTCTGCTTTAGACGGATACTTTCTGTATAATGGTAGTAAATTTCCTATGAATTGATAGTGACCTATCTCAGTTCTTTCTATTCGTAATCATTTCTATAACAAATACCTTTGATGTCCTTCACAAAATGTAGGAACTTCTGAGGTTCAAATATGTCCCGTTTTCTTGAAGCATTATTCTAATTCATTTCCACAGTTTACTTTCCATCGATGTTATTTTAGCCTGCGAGGAACAACAGGGAAAATACTATTTACTTTTTCATAAATCTAAGAAACTAAGTTATAGTTTTAACTAACGTTTAGAGACTGTGTGCACAGGCACCCTATGACCCTCGGGCTGCATGCAAGTCTCCCGTGTCTCTCATGACAGTATGGCATTCACACTGTCATAATAGTGTAAGCATAAGTTATTTTACTAAAATTTACGAGCGAAATGTTCAGCTTTGTTTCTGTGCATTCAAACACTTTCGTTTCTTTCTCTCATTCACCCACGCTTCCTCTCAATCAATATTTTTTATGATTCACTTAGCGCAGTGTATGGTGTACTCTGTAACTGCTTACGAGGTTTGTTATCTTATTCTTTAAGTGATGCAGCTTGATTTACGATGAGCAGTATCTCAAAAGGCTGACCAGGCCTGATACAATTTAGAGAATAGTGTCTGCCTATATGGATGGCTGAAGTACACAGCAGTCTCCTTACTTCATTAATCCCCATCACTACTTTAGCATACAATTTCTCGTAATGGAATTCTCTCTTTCTCTTCCTCCCTCGTCATTTATTTACTATTTTTGAATTTATTTGAAGCATCGAGTACGAAAATAATTGTCATATATTTTTTGTGTCTGAACAAGCTACCGTAGTTGTCTCCCTTACATCCACGCACCTTAAAACTATTTTATTCCGTTAACTTTTCTGCGAGTTGCGAGAGAGAGGAAAGGGTTTCGTTCCAACGTTTCGAGCAAGTCCTTTCTTCAGAGAAACGATGACACACATCAGTTCTAGTTTCTTGTAATTCCATTCTCTACGTTGTTTACTTAATGAGTTCACTTGCACTTTGGTTCTATAAAGATCTCATTCAATCGATCATAAGTTATTGAGAAAAAGAAAAGATTTCTCTTCAACACCCAATCTTTAATGCGCATAAAGATTAGTAATGCTCTTGTCCTTGTTTCTCAGTCTGTGATTTCATGTCTGGCTGCTGTTCGTTACTATATTGTACTCGAACCAGCGACCGGCTTGAAATGGCAGCCAAATTCACCCTGAACTCGCACATACCTTTCAAAACAAGCGCATTTGATAATGTAGTTTTTAGATACACTAGGCCTGAAAAGAAAAAGATTAAAAAATATATAGATGATCGATGCTAGATCACCTTTTGCTCATAAGTTCGCCCGATCAATGATTAAACAAGAACTATATTGTAATACCTAGTATTCAGGCATTATTCATTATTAATGTTCGTCTATTTGGCCCCCCTACGCAGACTTTGCTTTATTTTATTAAAAGACATTATTTCCCGTACATTTGGGCTCCCATACTCGGTCAGACCTTGTTTCATTAAGAGATTTGGTGCAGCAGCGTCATTGAAGACGTTTGATCTGTGTTAATAGTGCTTTCCGTTGTTGTTTGATGATGAGGTAGGATTTATTCATCATCTTTATTGTAGTGAAAAGATTGTTTGAACTCTTATGAAGTGATGGAACTTGTTCAGATATTGATTGGTGAAGTGCTGGCGTAGGGAATAGAGATGTACGTGTGTATGTGTGTGAGAGAACAATGCAAATATTATGATTTATATGTGTGTACCTTTGAAAAGCTCATCCAATTAACCACTATAATTGTTTCTCATATTTTCCACTCTCTTGAACCAGCTATAATAGTGTCTGAATGGTCTTGGCAAAGGAAGTCCATTAAAATTATAGATTTAAACTTAGTACTATAATTGTGAAACTATATTTAAACTTCATCTATATAAGGCGCCGTTAAAAGCTTATAATTTTCGCAATGTTTCTCTGGCATCTTAACTTTTCTTGCTGCTAGTAATAATCTCAAAAGTCTAATGTAAATAGAAATTTTATTATCTTTATGACATTCTAACTGCTATTGTTTTGCGTTCGTAATTCCTGTCCATAAAACATTACACGATGTTTAATATCTTCTCTATACCAGATTCTAAGTAAGAAAACATATTCTTGAAATTTTACTACTGCGATATTTAACCGAACATTTTTATCCCACTCATTTATATAAAGAGTCGTACTGTCTATATTATTTGAGAGAGATACCAGAGTGTGTTTAGTCACTTCTCTATACCAGAGTGTAAATTGTTCATACTATGTTTAAGTGAGAAAACGCACATAATTCTTGTAATTTTAGCAGTGTGATTTAAAACAGAACATTTTTAGCAACACTCATTATTTAAAGAGGCACACTGTCTATATTGTTTGAGAGAGAGATAGCGAAAGTGTATGAGTGTGTGATAGTGTAAAGTCAGAGAGCCCCAGCTATCAGCACAAAGCTGGTGGATAGGGGAATACGTTAATGCAACATATGTACGTGTGTGTGTCGTTATAGATAAAAGAATTGCATGTTTATATATATATATATATATATATATATATATATATATATATATACACACACACATATATGAATGAATGAGAAAGTTTAATATTAATGGATTTCAAGAATGTTGCTGAAACCCATTCATAAAAGTCGCCCAGTTTTTCTTTTACCGGTTTTAATTTGGACCGTTTTAATTTTCAACGTTTTTAATTTCTAAAAAGTTAAATTATTTAGAAAACAATTATAGATTAAAAAAAAATAAACAACCGTATTTATTTGTTTTTCCAAAAAAGCTCTTAACTCAATGGTCGGGAATTAGTTTTCTTCTTTCTCTCTCTCCGTCTTGAGAACGAGTTTAAATTCTAGTCTAAAATAGATTATCAGCATTTTGTTATTTCTTCTAACTTTTTAAACTTTTTTAATCTAGTTTTTTCTTCTAATCAATATTATGGATATTGAAAAAAATTATTTCTTCCTTTAGCTATTTTAGCTTTATTTTTACGTAAATATTCTTTTCCAATGGAAACATTTCTCTCTGAGTTAGTCTCATTCTATTCTTCTCCGTCCCCCAACACATAAATACACACTTAAAACTTCTCTTAAAGTTTCGTGTTTATATCCAATTCTTTTATTGTTTTTACATTCATATTCTATTCTATGCCGTTTTCCCCACTCCCGTTTTGACCTCTTAAGCCTTGGGTTTTAAGCACTGACCTGTTTAATAATAATAATCTGTGATTTATACAAAATACTTCAGTAACTTGTTTAAGAATTTAAACCCAAAATTAACCTTACTCGAATACACGCGCAATATCATACAACAACATTTATTTAACTATTTAAATATTAAAAGCTTTGTGCGTAATAAACACATTCTTTTAGGAAGTTATTGCTTTCTTTTTCCGTATTGTCTTTTCGGAAACTATTAGCAAATTAGCAAGGCCACAACCACATTATTTTGTTGGGGAAACTTATTTTCTTACGTGAATCATAAAAGACTCCCTACCGTTTTATTATTATTATTATTAAGACAAAAGAAATCTTATACAACTTATCGCAGCTTACTCTAACTTTGATTGAGATTTTGTTCGTTGTTTGTCAAGTACTCTGGTCGAGTTTATGGTCCTTCCTAACTCTCATATTTCAATCTACTGTAAATTTGCTGATTTCGTTAACTTTACGTATTTGTTTGTAATCTTATATTTGCGATCTTTGGTTTCTTTTACGTTTGCTTTACAATGTTCTGCAAACTGCTAAATTATATTCATTGTATTTGGTTTTTGGATGTGGTTTGCAAGATTCTTTATATGAGTTCGTGTGTTGAAGTATATTCTGTTGTGTCTGGAGAGAGTCATTTTCTTTTTGTGCCTTAAAACTATTGAAAAGGTTGCAAGACGCAACGAAAATTTTTAGGAAAATAAAACTAAGAAAAAAAAAGTGGAAATTTTACCGGTGAGTGTGTTACATTATAAGGCACAAAAAGAAAATGACTCTCCCCAGACGCAACAGAATATATTTATTATATTTTTCTCTTATGAAGTATATTTGTTTTTGTTTTTTTTTTCAAATTCCTTCGAAAATGTTAATGATGTTTCGTTTTGTTTTTAAGCAGCCGAAGACGAGAACTTTTAATATTTATTTATTTATTTTGTGAAAATGCAGGTTTTAGCTCATTCTGTCAAGCATATCATTTGCAAATTATTCCGCAATCATCTTCATCGTTCTTCTCATCACCATCATCACCTTCGGCGTTAGTATAATCGTTTATTGTTTTGCCTGTCTTTGCCGTGGGTTGTTAAGACGACACCTATTCAGGTAGATTTTCGCCAGCTGGATACTTTTCCTGTCGCAACACTCACACGACCTTGTGTAAGTGCATATATATTTGAGCCTGCGTGTTTGAGAGAGAGTTACATCGACCCCAGTGCGAAACTGGTACTTCATTTATCGACCCCGAAAAGATGAAAGGCAAAGTCGACCTCGGCGGAATTTGAACTCAGACGTAATACCGCTAAGCATTTCGCCCGGTGCGCTAACGTTTCTGCCAGCTCGCCGCCTTGTGTGTGATTATTATAGCCTGTTTTTGATATCTTCCCCCTATTTACTATATTTTCCTTGACATACTGGAGTGTTTTTTATGAAGTAAAACCTTTCTTCAACAACTGACTCTTTTGTAAAAGATGTTCCAACGTATTATAGTATTGCTTCTTTTAACCACTCTCAGAACAAACAGTAATTGTCGGTTCTTAAAAGTCTGTGAGTCTACAGCTGGTGGTAGCATTTATGACGGTTGCTGTAAACATCCTTGCTAACTTTAAGCCTCCGCTATTAATCCTTTTGACCTTAACAGCTGACGGTGGTTCTTATTAATATGTAAGCGATATCTAACCAAATATTATTTGGGGAAGCAATACGTTTTTAAGAGAAGAGTTTTGAGTGCTTCGTTTTGATGCTAGGGCTGTTGACTAACCGGTAGAACACCTACGAAAATCATGCTTGGAATTGTGGGAGTTCTCCGCAGGGTTCTTGAAGCATGACCAGTAAAAACGAGTGTTACCTTGGTCTGTTGACTGTGGACAGCTGACTCTTTCCATCATACCCAGCAAAATAAACAGTGAGTTTTCATCTAATAATATTAACAATCCTTTGCTGTCTTTTATTGCATGGTTTGACAGGAACTGGTGAACTGCAGCAGGCACATCAAACTGCAGTGTTTCTATGGGTCACATTGCTCACTTACATGTTGCTATGGGGGGTCACGTATTTCTAAACATACGTTTACAAAGATTTCTGTCACATACAATTTTTTACTATTAAGTAAAAGTCTTTTAGAATCTTTTATTTGCTCATCAATAATCTTATTTTTATTAATTAATTTTATTATTAAGAATTTTTCTTTCGTTTCCCCATTTTTAAAGCTCTAGCCACGCCACTCGTAGGTTACCTTTGTGTTTGAAAAGAGCCACATGTGGCCTGAGCACCGCATGGGGCCTGAGTACCACATGTTTGACATACCTGAAATAGACAATGGTGCTAAGCTCCAATGTCTGTTTTGGTATAGTTTCCATGACTGGATGCCCTTCCTAATAGAGTAATGGTTATAATTTTGTCTCAAGCCCTCCAGTTTTCATGGGGGGGGGGATTATTACTCAATACCATTGTCCTCAATTCATCACTGGTATTTGTTTCATAGACCTCGAAAAGATGAAAGGCCAAGTTGGCTTCAGCAGGATTTGAACTCAGAATATAAAGAGCCAGAAGAAATACCACGAAATATTTCTTCCGATGCTCTAACGCTTCTACCATCTTGCTGTCTTAGTAATGTTTATAATGATTATGATTTCTAACAGGTACAAGACACCAGATTTGGTAGGGAGGCCGTATAGCCAGTTATATCAACCCCAGTATTTCACTGGTACTTGTTTTATCAACCCTGGAAAGATGAAAGTTGAAAGGCTGGTGGATGTTTATTTTTTTATATAAAGGTATAAACTATAAAGACATACCTTTCGTAAGAGAATTAACATCGTTAATAGAATGATTTCAGGAGGCAATTAAAACTGTGTTGGAAGCTTGGTTTAACACAAATTACATGTTTATTCATCATCATCATCATTTAGCATCCGTTTGCATGCTATTATGGGTTGGACGGTTCGACTAGGGTCTGGGAAGCCAGGAAGCTGCACCAGGCGCCAGTCTGATCTGGCAGTGTTTCTACAGCTGGATGCTCATAATAATGCTTTCTACTATAGGCACAAGACCTGAAATGCTTGGGGCACAGTACTCGTCAGTTGTATCAATCCCAGTGCTCAGCTGGTACTTATTTCATTGACCCTTAAAGGGTGAAAGGTAAAGTCAACCTCAGATGAATTTGAACTCAGAACATAAAAGGCAAATGAAATGCTGTTAAGCATTTTGTCCAGCATACTTGACTGGGACTTGATTGTATTACCCTCCAAGGAATAAAAAAACAAAATCAGTCTTAGCAGGATTTGAACTTGGAACTCCAAGAGCTAGCTGCGAAACATTTTGTATGATTTTCTAACAGGTCTGCCAATCCAGTCTTGATAATGATGTTAATTATAATTATAATCCTTTTAACTATAGGCACAAGGCCTGAAATTTTAGGGGAGAGGGCTGGTTGATTACATCAACCGCAGTGTACAACTGGTACTTATTTTATCAGCCCCCAAAAGGATGAAAGGCAAAGGTGACCAAGTAAAATTTGAACTTGGTACATATAGACGGTTGAAGTTCCATTAAGCATTTTATCTGACATTAACGATTCTACTAGCTCGTTACCATAATAATAATAATAATAATAATGTTCAGTTTTTCTTCTATAGGCACATAGCCTGAAATTTGAAGGAATGGGCTAGTTAATTACATTGACCCAAATTGTTGACTGGTACTTATTTCACTCACTCCAAAAAGATGAAAGGCAAAGTTGACCTCAGTAGAACTTGAACTCAGGACAAAGACAGACAAAATTCCCATTAAGCATTTTGTTTGGCATTAACAATTCTACCAGCTTGCCGCTTTAATAATAAGAATAACGATGATGATGATGATGATAGTAATAATAATAGTAATGATAATAATAAGAATATTTCAAAGTCTTTCATAAACTACACATTTCAGGTGATGGCACATTGAAGCATTTAAGCTCCTTTCAACCTCAGCTAGAATAGCAAAATGAAATGATCGTTAAAACAATGAAGAAAATGAGTTTGATGAGGAAGTTGATGGCGTCTTTGTTTCAAAGAAGATTTTGATGCATCTAATACAAAAGAACAATAGCCAACAAATCAATTACCGCATTTCATCTCTTCGTTTTCATAATGTAATCTTCAAGCCCTTTAATTGATTTCCATGAATGGATTGGACGGGCATTTATGGTGTATGTGACTTGGTACAAACTGCTATTATTAGAAGAAAAGGGTGGGGGGAAACAAAACCCCACTTTAATCTACTAGCTTCAAATGTGACCCCTTTATTGGGTAAAGCAATAAAAGTGAGACATGTCTTTTGTTATTGCTTCCCTTCCCTACTGTCTCCTAATTTGCATATGCAAATTTGTTTTGCAATTTATAACTTAAATAGAATGTGTATTTTCAGCGTTTTTCTCTTCCTGTCTTTAGCCTTTCTTCGAAAAATGATTTATTTAACGGATGCATGTGTAGCTGCAACTACATACACATAAATACACACACACACACACACACCCAAACACACATATACATACGTACTTTGCATACGCTTACATTTTCGCAATCATGTTCTCAAATAAATACACATTGTTCCACCCTTATCTTTGTATATATTTTTTTTGTTTTAAGACCATACATATTTTCACATATGTAAGCATGCATATTCACTCATATGTACACACACACACACACATACATATTCACACATGTATGCACACACACTCATATCTGCACATGTACGATTATACATACTTATATATCCACACGGACACACATACATACTTGCATATCCACACACATACACATACTTCTAATAAATATACATTAATATTCGTGAAAACACAATCACACTCAGCGTTCACTTATTTGCATACTAAACTCTCATTTTCCTCTACTTTGCTTCCTCTCTTTCTCTCTCTCTCTCTCTCTCACACACACAAACTTACATCTTGTTCATATCAGCTCATAAACAGACATGAATTCTCTCCCATACTTACACTCTCCAATCACACATTGAAACATGCACAGGAAAAGAAATGGCAGTTTCTCTCTCTCTCACACACACACAGAATCACACACTCATGCACAGCACACATGCATTATATTTTCATCTGACAAGTTTGTTTTCTTGTGGAGCTTTGCTAAACATCACTGTCTTCTTCCATTCACCATTAGTCATACAGCTTGGCACTAATGCCTGCCTCGTTGCCTTACCTGTCAAATCTAGTTCAACCAATCACTTCACTTCACTCACGCATTCGTTATTGATTTTCTACCAGTTTTGTGTTCTCAATAATATTCCCACAATCTATGTTTGTCTTTCTATCTGATTGTACTCTCTCTCTTTCTCCCTTTCTCCCTCTCTCTCTTCCTCCCTCTCTCTCTCTCCTCTCCCTCTCTCTCTCTCATACACACACACACTTCAGTATAAAGCTGGATTCACTGTTACATTCTACCATAAGTATCTTGTCATTTATATCATACAGCACTGTGAGTGTGTGTATGTGTATATATCATCATCATCATCACCGTTTAACGTCCGCTTTCCATGCTAGCATGGGTTGGATGGTTTGACTGAGGACTGGTGAACCAGATGGCTGCACCAGACTCCAATCTTGATCTGGCAGAGTTGCTACAGCTGGATGCCCTTCCCAGCGCCAACCACGCCGAGTGTGTAGTGGATGCTTTTTACGTGCCACCAGCACAAGGGCTAGTCAGGTGGTACTGGCAACGGCCACGCTCAAATGGTGCTTTTTACATGCCACCTGCACGGGAGCTAGTCCAGCGGCACTGGCAACAACCTCGCTTGAATGTTTTTTCACATGCCACCAGCACAAGTGCTAGTAAAGCGAAGCAGGTAACGATCACGCTCGAATGGTGTTTTTAACGTGCTATCGACACCGAGGCCAGCTTGTTGCTCTGGCAACGATCTCACTCGTCTGGTGCTCTTAGCGCTCCACTAGCACGGATGCCAGTCGTTGAATTTGATTTCGATTTCACTGCCACAAACAGGTCTTGAGCACCTTGGCAGGAACTGACAAGGCCGGTGTGGGGGTCACACTAGGTTCCGTAGTCTGTTTGAGGGTTGGTTTCTATGGCTGGATGCCCTTTCTAACAACCATCCACTTTACAGGGTTTACTAGGTGCTTTTTACCTGGTTCCCTCTCCAGTGCATTTTACTTTTACTTGTTTGGGTCATTTGACTGTGGCCATGCTGGAGCACCACCTTTAGTCAAACAAATCAACCCCAGGACTTTTTCTTTGTAAGCCTAGTACTTATTCTATTGGTGTCTTGCCAAACCGCTAGGTTACGGAGACGTTAACACACCTGTATTGGTTGCCAAGTGTTGGTGGGAGGGGACAGACACAGGCACACAAACATATACATATATATATATAATGTATATATATATACACGACCGGCTTCTCTCGGTTTCCATCTACCAAATCCACTCACAAGGCTTTGGTTGGCCCAAGGCTTAGTTGGCCCAAGGTGCCATGTAGTGGGACTGAACCTGGAACCATGTGGTTGGTTAGCAAGCTACTTACCACACAGCCACTCTTGTGCACATATATATATTATATATCATTCTTATTATTTTCTACCACTAACCATATGTAACAGACTATGATTACTAACTCTATACACATTGTTTTGTACTATGTCTATTAATATATACAGTTTAATATTTTCAACCAAACTCTTCACTGACATGTATCTACATTTCTACTACCAATTTATATATATATACACACACTCAAACGCACATATATAATATATATATAAATCACAGTATACGTGTGTATATTGACTGATGTATACATTTCCATAATTCTCAACTGATTTTCAACAAACTTTACACTGTAGTAAAGATTGTTTGCCAACATAACATAGCACCCACTCAGCTCAAAACAATATATGTGTATTGTGATTTCTGTGTTCTATTAATATTATTGCCTTTTACTAGATACGTTCTTTGTACTTCTACCAAAATTATTGCATTCTACCAGATATGTTCTTTGTACTTCTACCAATATTATTACCTTCTACCAGATGTGTTCTTTGTACTTCTACCAGATATGTTCTTTGTACTTCTACCAGTATTATTACATTCTACCACATATGTTCTCTGTATTTCTACTTATATTTCATTCTACCAGATATGGTCTCTCTACTTCTACCAATATTTCATTCTACCGATATGCCATTTTACCAGATATGTCTTCTACCAATGTTATATTATTCTAACACATATTCTGTGTTTCTACCGATATCATTTCATTCTACCAAACATATTCTCTCTGCTTCTCTCTTATTGTTTCTTTGCTGTCTTACATGTCATTTATGTTACAAATCATATTTACAGTTCCTATTCATATTCTCTGTATTGATTAATTTATTCAGTTCATTGATTCTGTTTGTTTATTGATTTATCCAATTCATTCATTAACAACCACCTATTTCCTTTCTATTCATACCACAAACAATTCAAGACAGTACATGTCTTACACCCATTGACCAATACACTATCTGTGTCATCTTGTCCACTTATATTGTGTGGCTGCCTGATCTAGCTTTTGGCCTTCACGTCTGTCTCTGTCCCAAGGCTACCCTTGACATAGTTTGAACCAGCAAATGTCAGTTAAGCAGCTGTGCAAGTAGAGGCGCAATGGCCCAGTGGTTAGGGCAGCGGACTCGCGGTCGGAGGATCGCAGTTTCGATTCCCAGACTGGGTGTTGTGTGTATTTATTGAGCACAAACACCTAAAGCTCCATGAGGCTCCAGCAGGGGATGGTGGCGACCCCTGTTGTACTCTTTCGCTACAACTTTCTCTCACTCTTTCTTCCTGTTTCTTGTCCCCGACTTCCTATGCAACCGCTGAGCCTGGATCTGCATTCATCCATCTGTCGATGCTCTCGGTGTCGGGGGTTGACCTGCTTTCTCTTCTGTGGGTCTTACGAATAGCAAAGGACCACGTTTCGGACTTTTCGAAGACCGTTCGCTCAACAAACAAACAAACAAGCAAGCAACAGTGCAATCACTTCAAGATATGTTATCAAATCATTTATGCCAAAACTGAGGCAATGGAGCAAGACATGGTCCTCTCACATGTTAGATTCTGTTGAACTGTCTACCAATGCCAGTATGGAAAGAGTATGTGAAATAATTATGGTGATGTGTGTGTATTTATATGTTTATGTATGTGAGTGTATGTATTCATGTGCGAGTATATACACACATACATATGTTTATAAATATGTATATGTACACTTGATTATAATATGGATATATCATCTTCATTTAGCGCCCGCTTTCCATGCTGGCATGGGTTGGACGGTTTGACTGAGGACTGGTGAGCCAGAAGGCTACACCAGGCTCAATCTGATCTGGCAACGACCACACTCAAAAGGTGTGTTTTACGTGCTACCTGCACAGGAGCCAGTTCGGCAGCACTGGCAACAACCACGCTCAAATGTTGTTTTTCACATGCCACCGGCACATGTGCCAGTAGGGGGACATTGGCAACGATCATGCTTGAATAGTGCTTTTCACATGTCACCCGGCATGGGAGCCAATCTGTGGCCCTAGCAACATTCACACTCAGATGTGCTTTTAAAGTTCCACTGATACATACATATATGTGTATGTGTGTGTGTGTGTGTGCACCTGTACATTATATGAATGTAAAATTGCATGACTCAATGGTTAGAGTCTTGGGTTTACAGTTGTGGGGTTGCGAGTTCGATTCCTGGACTGGGCTGTGTGTTGTGTTCTTGAGCAAGATAACTTTATTTCACATTGCTCCAGTTCACTCAGCTGTAGAAATGAGTTGCGATGCCACTGGGGCCAAGCTGTATTGGCCCCTTTGCCTTTCCCTTGGATAACACCTGTGGCATGGAGCAGGGGGAAGGTTGGCATGCATGGGCAAATGCTGGTTTCCCACAAAACAACCTTGCTCAGACTTGTGTCTCAGAGGTGAACTTTCTAGGTGCAATCCCATGGTCACTTGTGATTGAAGGGAGTCTGCATATATGAATATCTATATATATATATATATGTGTGTGTGTGTGTGTGGCACAGGTGTGGCTGTGTAGTAAGTAACTTGCTTTTGAACCACATGGTTCTGGGTTCAGTCCCACTACGTGACACCTTGAGCAAGTGTCTTCTACTATAGCCTCAGGTCAACCAAAGCTTTGTGAGTAGATTTCACAGACAGAAATGTGGTTCAGCAAGACCGATGGAATAAGTACTAGGCATACAAAGAATAAGTCCTGGGGTTGATTTGTTTGGCTAAAGGCGGCGCTCCTGCATGGCCGCAGTCAAATGACTGAAACAAGTAAAAGAATAAAAGAATTATGTATGTATAAGTATGTATGTCATCTTGTTTTTGATGCTCATGTTCCATACTAGCAATGGCTGGTTGGTTTCACCAGATCCTACAAACCTGAAGACTGCATCCTGCTCAAATAACTGCTTTGGCATGGTTTCTGTGACTGGGTGCCATCCCTAATACCAATCCCTTTACAGCATGTATTAGATGGGTTGTAAGGACACTAATGAGGTCAGCCTGCTAAACCAAGATGCTCTTTTGACTGAGTGGGGGTACAGTAGAGAGAGAAGATGCTTAAGGCCAAAGGAGTTAAAGTGGGAGAGAAGGGGTCAGAAGAGATTTCTTGAGGAGCTGCACAGTTTTGATTAAGAGATAATACTATCCTTTATTTTACTCTTTTATTTGTTTCAATCATTTGACTGTGGCCATGCTGGAGCACCACCTTTAGTCGAGCAAATCGACCCCCAGGACTTATTCTTTGGAAGCCTGGTACTTATTCTATCAGTCTCTCTTGCCGAAACACTGACGGGGATGTAAACACCAACATCGGTTGTCAAGTGATGTTGGTGGGGACAAACACATACACGCAAACACACACACACACAACACACACACACACACACACACACACACACACACACACATATATATATACAACGGGCTTCTTTCAGTTTCCATCTACCATACCCACTCACATGGCTTTGGTCGGCCTGAAGCTATAGTAGAAGACACTTGCCCAAGGTGCCATGCAGTGGAACTGAACCCAGAACCATGTGGTTAGTAAGCAAGCTACTTACCACACACCCATTCCTGCACCTTTATTTATAATTGTTTTGTTATCTATTCCTGGGATTTGTGTGAATGGTAAATTAAGAAGTTTGTGAGAAACTTGATCAAGAACTCACTGTCTACATAGGCTACGATGGACATTTCAAGCTATAGCTGCTAAACGTGTGCAGTCAGTAGCTACCCACACATCATGTTGTGGGCACCTGCAAGTTTGGGCTTGTGAGATGTGCAAAAATACACACGTTTCTGTGAAAATCTAATACCGTTACATTCGGTTCTCTTGAGAGTGCAAGAACTGGATGTCTTCCGACTGGTCACAGTTGTCTGTTAATCGCAAGTCTAGACTTGTGGGAGTTGTTAAAATATGTAGGTTTCTGTTGAAAAAAAATCAACATGCCCACATCCGGTTCTCTCAAGGGTGTAAGAATTGGATATAATCAAACTTGTTGAACTTCTTAATTTATTTCAGATGATATGTAAGCTTTCATACATACGTATGTAGGTACATACACATATACACATATTGGCGGTGAGCTGG
>NC_043003.1:11714450-11804450 GCF_006345805.1 Octopus sinensis
TAGACCTGTTAGAAATAGCAGACAGATCTTTCTCAAATCACCCCACACTGTCTTACAAATGAATAAGCCAGTGAGAGAAAACCACATGATTGATAGCTTCGTTAGAAATAACAACCAAATTTCCTTTAAATTATGCTTGTTTTATATGTGTATAAACCAATGAAGGAAAACTACCTGGTAAATACACCTGTAGAAATAGCCTTATAACCTTTCTTAAAAGCTATCCTCAGGTTGTGTTGGTAGAAATGTTACGAATAGAACTGAAATAATTCTTTGTAATGGTCAGTATCTATCAGAATTAGGTTAAGTAACAAATTGTTGTTGCCATTTTTGCTGAACTCATCTACCATACCCAAAGTATATATATATATATATATATTATATATATATATATATATATATACGCAGGAGTGGCTGTGTGGTAAGTAGCTTGCTAAACAGCCACATGGTTCTGGGTTCAATCCCACTGCGTGGCATCTTGGGCAAGTGTCTTCTGCTATAGCCCCGGGCCGACCAAAGCCTTGTGAGTGGATTTGGTAGACGGAAACTGAAAGAAGTCTGTCATATATGTGTATATATATATATATATATGTATGTGTGTGTATATGTTTGTCTCTCTAGCATTGCTTGACAACCGATGCTGGTGTGTTTACGTCCCCGTCACTTAGTGGTTCGGCAAAAGATACCGATAGAATAAGTACTGGGCTTACAAAGAATAAGTCCCGGGGTCGATTTGATCGACTAAAGGCGATGCTCCAGCATGGCCACAGTCAAATGACTGAAACAAGTAAAAAAAATATATATATCATCATCATCATATTCTAACATCCATTTTCCATGCTGGCATGGGTTGGACCATATATGCATGTGTGGACTGTTGGCGATTTTTTTATTCCTCCTTCCTTTTCTTTTGGACTTCCCTTTGTCTCCTGTTTCTGAAGATGTTTGCTCGAAACGTAAAACAACCACTCTTTCTTTTCTTTCCCTGAGCGTCTCAATACATTGCATGTACTACGTACTTGCGTTATTTTTTTCTTGTCTTTTTTCCCCCATTTTTTTTATTAATTATATATATGTATGTATGTATATATGTATGCTTGTATGTATGTATATATGTAAGTATATACTCTTTTTACTTGTTTCAGTCATTTGACTGCAGCCATGCTGGAGCACCACCTTTAATCGAGCAACTCTTATTCTTTTGTAAGCCCAGTACTTATTCTATCGGTTTCTTTTGCCGAACCGCTAAGTAACGGGAACATAAACACACCAGCATCGGTTGTCAAGCAATGCTTGGGGGACAAACACAGACGCACAAGCACACACATATATACGACAGGCTTCTTTCAGTCTCCGTCTACCAAATCCACTCACAAGGCTTTGGTCAGCCCGAGGCTATAGTAAAAGACCCTTGCCCAAGATGCCACGTAGTGGGACTGAACCCGGAACCATGTGGTTCGTAAGTAAGCTACTTACCACACAGCCACTCCTGCGCCTATATGTGTATGTATGTATGAATGAATGTATGTGAGTGTTAGGTGTGTATGAGCATGTGTGTATTGTATGACATTTTAATACATTAATGTGTATGTTTGTGATCATGTCTGTGCTTTGATGTATAGATACATATTGACAGGTCTATATGTGAGTGTCTGTTTGTGTATATTTACTGTGTTTCTATGTATGTATGTATGTAGACATAGCTGTGTGGTTAAGAAGATTCACATCAGAATCCCATGGTTCTCGGTTCAATTCCACTGCACAATACTCACACAAGAGTCTTCTACTTTTATTCTTTGAGTTGACCCAAATCTTGTGCACGAAATTAAGGAAACTGAAACTGCGTGAATCTGGAAACTGAGCGAATACGACATAAACCGACATAGTTTGTCACACAGTTTAACACAACCAAATGGCTTGTGAGTACGTTTGGTAAAGTCCACCATGTTTTGCAAATATTTGAGCCATGTTCTTTTAGTCGGAGGAGACCAACAGCTTCTGCCATTGTTCTTCCCAGTTTCAAGAAGCCTGGCAAAATAGTTCTTGGATGCTGTCCTTTCAGGCTTGGCCATAAAACAAAATTCTATATGTTGTTGATTCTATGTATGAACATGGCTATTATTAATATATATGAATGTGTTATATATATATATATATATATATATATATGTATATGTATGTATATATATATATAAAAGTATGTGTGAGAGAGAGAAAGAGGCAGAAAGAACTAAATAGCACGTGTGTGTGTGTTCTTTGTTAAATGTTTGTTTAGCACGTATTAAACATTATGCGATGTATGCGTGTGTTGATATTCTTTCAATTAATTTTCATCAATACAATTGCACTCTTGTAACCAAAGCCTTAGGGAAAAAGCCTCCGGGGCTAGTGGGAGGGGTTTCACAAAGAAAGAAAGAGAGAAAGAAGAGAAAGAATCTCCAGCTTCCAGGACATTCTCTTTATTGTCTTACACACCTCTCCCCCCTTCTTCCTCTCTCTCGCCATCCACCCCCGCCACACATTCTCTCTCTCTCTCTCTCTCTCTCGCCTTCTCTCCCTCTCTTCTTTCTCTCCACTTCAAAACATTTGCTATTAAAATACCCATCCTTCCTGCATTGATTTATCTGCTAACACCAATAGCCGTGACCCACTATGGCACACACTGATAAAGTGTTGTTTATCAGCAGCAGCTGTCATCATCATCATTGCTATCATCATCATCATCATCATCATTCATCATCATCATCATCATCATCATCATCACTATAGCAATTGCTGCTTACACAGTTCTTCTTACCATTCATTTCTCCTGATTTCCATTTCCTTTTCACTTTTGTTGTTGTTGTTGCTGGTGCTGGTCTGAATAGTAGAAGTGTTGGTGCTAGTGGTGGTGGTGGTGGTGGTGTCGGCAGTGTATGTACCAGTGGTGGTGTCAATTTTAGTTGTAATATTGATGGTGGTGTGTCAGCTGTGATGGTGGTGGTGGTGGTCACAGTGATATTGATGATGGTATTGCAACTGACTGCGCGAAGCTGACCGTGTGTGTGTGTGTGCGCGCGCGTGTATGTGTGTGTGTGGTTCTGAAGATTTTCAGTTTGTATCAGTCATCATCATCATCATCATCGTCATCATCATCGGGAGCTGCTTTTGTTCAGGAAGGCGTGGTTTTATCGAACACTATGGCTTTATGTATGTATGGATGTATATATGTATAAGCAAGGCTTGGGTCTGGGATGATGGGTGATGGGAGTCTGAATAGTGGAAAGGAGATGGAGTAGGCGGGGGTGTTGCAAAAGTATGAATGACAATGAGAGCATCTGTGTGTGTGTGTGTGTTCTGAAGATTTTCAGTTTGTATCACTGTCATCATCATCATCATCATCATCATCATCGTCATCATCATCGTCATCATCATCGTCATCATCATCGGGAGCTGCTTTTGTTCAGGAAGGCGTGGTTTTATCGAACACTATGGCTTTATGTATGTATGGATGTATATATGTATAAGCAAGGCTTGGGTCTGGGATGATGGGTGATGGAAGTCTGAATAGTGGAAAGGAGATGGAGTAGGCGGGGGTGTTGCAAAAGTATGAATGACAATGAGAGCATCTGTGTGTGTGTGTGTGTTGATGTGACTGCAAGATCTGTGTATTGAGGAAGACACCAAAAGAAAGGAACCAGGGAGCTACTAATGATGGTGAACTGATATTAAAGGGAAAATATATATTATTTAGTTCCCCGATGTTTGTCGACTGACTCTCAGAATTAGTCATGGTTGGTGTTGTTTTTTAGCCCCAGGACAGCGCTAATCTAGCAGACCTATGATCAAAGGCATTCCAACTGGTTGAACTACCATTATCATCTGTGTCTTTTTGTTTAAAACCATACAGTGTTGTTTGTGTGGTATTTGGCTGCTGTTTTTAGCCTATAGACCCCTTTGATTCCTGTTTCATTTATGTAGACCCTCATAACCATTTAATATTTAAAAATAGTATTATATTTTTTTATGGAGATGTACTTGCATAGCAAGTGACCTGATCTGAGATCGTGTGCTAGAACGAAAACAATTGCAGCGTGGAAGTTGTTTACAAGTGGAAGGTGTTTACAAAAACCGTTAGATTCACTTCAACATTTAAATTTAATTTGCCAAAATATTTTCGTCGCTTTGAGACCGCAACCTCTTCACTGACAAAAATCCGTGCTGCATCATTATATTTTGAGAATTAAGTATTAATAGGAATTATATATAAAAAAAAAATATTGAAATATTTTGTATAATGTAAAAGTGTAACTGGTTTATTGTACATAAATTTTAACATCAAAATCTTACATGGACTCTCAAGGATGATGTGAACCCCCCCCCCCCAAGGGTGATATTGGACCCTGGTTTTGAACCACTGAAAGGCTCAGAATTGGTAATGGTGTTCTGTGTTGGGTGGAGAGGAAAGGAGAAATAAAATAAAATGTGGTGTTTATCTTAAGGTTGCTTGGTCTGGTATGAAGTGACCAAGACAAAAGAGTAGACAACTCCATTACTAGAAAACAGAACCAGCACATTTGAGCATGATCATTACCAGCGTCGCCTTACTGGCACTTGTGCCGGTGGCATGTGAACAAAACATTCGAGCGAGGTCGTTGCCAGTGCCGCTGGACTGACTCCTGTGCAGGTGGCACATAAAAAACACCATTTCGAGCATGGATGTTGCCAGTACCACCAGACTGGCCCTCATGCCGGTGGCACGTAAAAGCCCCCACTACACTCTCGGAGTGGTTAGCGTTAGGAAGGGCATCCAGCTGTAAAAACTCTGCCAGATCAGATTGGAGCCTGGCGCAGCCATCTGGTTCGCCAGTGCTCAGTCAAATCATCCAACCCATGCTAGCATGGAAAGTGCATGTTAAATGATGATGATGGTGATGTAGTACACATGTTCTATTTTTGCTGGCCAAATTAATTTAATACCTGCACTTTAGTGCAGAAAAATTTAACCTGGGCAAATTGAAGGTGAAACACTTCTGTCTTTCTCTTTGCTTCTCTCTACATGCAAATATTCTTCTATTGAGTTTGTTGTTGGATAGACTTGTGATCAAAACCTTGATATTTTTCCCCCTTAAAATCAAAGTTGATGGGGATTTGACTGTTATTTCTAGAAGGTCAAGCAACCATGTAGAGGCTCCCATGTTGAAGTTGTGTATGTTGTTACTCATGAAGATTATCATTATCATTATTATTATTATTATTATCCTTGCATAAAATAAGACACGCAACACAGTATATTCCAAGCATTTCTGTCCAAATACCTTTTTTCTTTTCTTATTAACATAATTCAACAAACAAAACTCTCCATTGCTATTTCAAGCCACATGCATTGTCCATTCACATTACCCATAATCCATCATCCAATTTACATTACCCATAATCCAGCATCCATTCATATTACCCATAATCCATCATCCATTCACATCACACGTGTTTACTTGGATAGCTGTCTCTTAAGCACACATTAGCCGATGTTTTCTCACCTCATTGGCTTCAGCACTTTCTCTTCACTTAATATTATTCTATACATAAACAGACAAGATCCAGCTGAAATCTTCCCTGATTGTTGTTGTAGGAACTCTGAATGTTCATTCCATGTTTCACGAGTTTAACCACCTTCTGTATTCACACTTCTTACACACGTCTCATGCAATCTACTTGTCATGCAGCAGATAGAAGAACAACGCTCAAACTTAACAACATGTGTGGCTGTCCTTGCTGCTATAGATTGATGTTAAAAAGAAATTACTCTATTAAATAGAATGCGTTCATGTATGCAAACACACACACACACATGCAGACAACCATGCAAAAATGAACACACACACACACACTCAACCATACAAAGAAGCTTGTACTGAAAAAAAAAAGACAATCACAATTGTAATTACTGCATCAGATGATGGAAAATTTAAATTAAAAGTGCACAAATGTATGTGATTTGCTTGCCAAACTACGAAATGTCAAAACTTATATCCTTTCTCTGCAACATTCTTCCCATTTCTCTGCTGGATTCATTCAAATCTAATTTATATTTTAGTTTCCATTACCGTTCCATTCCTTTCAAGGAAACATGTCAGCGTTTCTGTATCTATCATCACATGTTTCGGCGATGCTTTTACTTAGAGACATACCTGGATGTGCATGTGTGTATTGATCTAATTATGTTGATTCAATTTGTGTATACAGATGCAGGAATGGCTGTGTGGTTAATAGGCTCGGATTGCAACCATGTGGTTTCAGGTTCAATCCCACTGCTTGGTTCTTTGGGCAAATGTCTTCTGCTATAATCCTAGGTCAATCAATGCTTTGTGAGTGAATTTGGTAAATGGAAACTGTGTTGAAGCCCATTATATATATATATATATGTGTGTGTGTGTCTGTGAATGTTAGTGGATGGCTAAAGGCGGCGAGCTGGCAGAAACGTTAGCACACCGGGCGAAATGCTCAGCAGTATTTTGTCTGTCGTTACGTTCTGGGTTCAAACACTGCCGAGGTCAACTTTGCCTTTCGTCCTTTCGGGGTCGATAAATAAAGTACCAGTTGTGCACTGGGGTCGATGTAGTTGACTTAATCCCTTTGTCTGTCTTTGTTTGTCCCCTCTATGTTTAGCCCCTTGTGGGCAATAAAGAAATATATTTTGGTACCAGCTGATTGCTGACCTATTTCTTTGTGGTTGACGAGCTTTTTACAGTTCTCTGCCACATTACTAACAGAATATACCATAACTACTAGCTGGCCCCATGCCATCAAAAATGACAGCTAATTGTAGTATTTTATTTATAAATATGGATGGTAAATCAAATTAATATACTTGTCAATGTTATCAAGTGGTTGTCTTTTGAGAGGTGACATCGATTGTTGTTTCCTACTGAAAGAGCGCTGGTTCACACATAGAAACACTCACATACTTCCCTTGTATATGCACACACACATATACTCACACAGAGTTGAAACGCTGTTTGATTTTTCATTTCAGCATTGAATTTTCACCATCCCCCTTCCATTGCACACACACACACACACAACATTCACATGCCTCCCTTTTTACATGCACACACATATACTCACACGGAGTTGAAATGCTCCCTCAACCAGTTTGCCATCATCCTTCCTTCCTTATTCATCTATCACCCCTTCCTTTCTCATTCATATGTTGTGACGGAGAAAAACACGAGCATTATTATAGTATATATATATATATATATATATATCCATGATTGACAGCTAAATCCACAAGTATTTTTTTTTATACTTTCCCTGTTCATTTCTGTTGAAGAGCATAGGCTCGAAACATATAAGACTTTCTCACCCTCCCTAGCATCAAACTAATACACCTGTTTGTTGTTTATATGCTTGTCTTCATTCTTTTGTTTTTCTGCAAATTTTTTTGTAAATTTCAACTATATATACATACACACACACACACACACATACATCATATAATCATCGTCAACTTTCATCTGCAGAATTTGAGCTCAGAACGTGAAGAATGACAAAGTACCACTAAGCTTTTTGTCTGGTGTGCTAATGGTTCTCCCAGCTTGCCACAGTAATTATAACAATAATAATAATAATACTCCTTTCTACTCTAGGCACAAGGCCTGAAATTTTTGGGGAGGGGGCCAGTTGATGTAATCAACTGGTACTTAATTTATCAACCCTGGAAAGGTGAAAGGCAAAGTTGACCTTGGCAGAATTTGAACTCAAAATGTAGCGACAAGCGAAATACCGCTAAGCATTTCATCCAGTGTACTAACAACTCTGCCAGATCACCTCCTTTATAATAATAATAATATAATACTCCTTTCTACTCTAGGCACAAGGCCTGAAATTTTGGGGAGGGGGCCAGTTGATGTAATCAACTGGTACTTAATTTATCAACCCTGGAAAGGTGAAAGGCAAAGTTGACCTTGGCAGAATTTGAACTCAAAATGTAGCGACAAGCGAAATACCGCTAAGCATTTCATCCAGTGTACTAACAACTCTGCCAGATCACCTCCTTTATAATAATAATAATAATAATAGTAACTAAAGAGGGGCATATCTCTCTATGGATAAGCTGCCAGCCTATCACAGCCTCTTTAACCTGTCATGTGACTGAAATTAAGCTTTGTAACTGAACACTGCCAACCAATGACTCACCTGTCACTGTTATGTTGCTTCTGCATACACCTGTTAATGACACCAACTGCAGCACATGTATACAGGTCAGTGCTGTAGAGAGCTTTATATGTCTTCACCTGGACACATCATTACATTGCAGGTGAGAAATCATCATCTTGACTAATTGTCTTGTCTACTTAGTCGTCCACACTTTTCTTTATAGTAAATCAGTGTATAATTATAATTATTATTAAGATGGTGAGTTGGCAGAATCATTAGCACACTGGACAATATGCTTAGTTGTATTTCACCTGTCCCTACGTTCTGAGTTCAAATTTCACCGAGGTTGACTTTGCCTTACATCCTTTCAGGTTCGATAAAGTACCAATAGGAGTTGATATAATTCATAAGAAGGGTCATAAGAACCCCAGTCAAGAGTTCTGATTCAAAAGCTGTTGTAGGATAGCATAGCTCAAATATGTGACCTGCTAGTTTTTAACCATTGATAATTTCACCAAGTGGTCTTATGTTAGCTTCCTTTTGAGTATCGTCATTGGTTTTACTAGTATGTTCTGATAATCCTTCGCAGGCTTTCAGTTGATTTTCACAACATTGTCCAGTCATCATCATCATCATCATCGTTTAACGTCTGTCTTCCATGCTAGCATGGGTTGGACGATTTGACTGGGGTCTGGGAAGCCAGGAGGCTACACCAGGCTCCAGTCTGATCTGGTAAAGTTTCTACAGCTGGATGCCCTTCCTAAAGCCAACCACTCTGACAGAGTAGTGGGTGCTTTTTATGTGCCACCGGCACAGGTTCCAGGGGAGGCTGGCAGCAGCCACGATCGGTTGGTGCATTTTACATGCCATTGGCACGGAAGCCAGTCAAGTGTTTATATATATATATTTTTAATGGTGAAGTGTGTAACGAGAAAGATATGCTGCTATTTCTTGTAGATCAAGCAATCATGAAGAGTCTTTCTCATTGATTGGTATTAAAAGATGATTGTTGTTTCAGCCTCTCTGTATGCGTGTGTGTCAGTTGAATAGATTCCACTTATAGCCATTATACGCGTCCTACAAGAGAGAGATCTTGGCTAGTTTTCCATTCATTCATTTTGGTCTCACAGAATTCTTCTGCTTTTGAATCATTTGGCACTTTCCCATAAAGAATTTCTTTGCTTATAAGAACAGAAATCTGCTGCATGATGTTGCATAGAATATCTGATCCTTCCTCTCCCTCCCTCCTACCCTCCTTCCCTCTCTCTTTCTCTCTCTCCCTCCTTCTCTCTCTGTTCTTGCTGTTGTTTAGCTTTGTCTCTCCAACCTGGTCAGTTTATACATATTCAGGAAATGTTATAACTATTAAATGTCAAGTGACATTGAGCCCCCTGTACCCTAGTATCACCCTAACCCTTAACCATCCTCCCATCCTCTCTCTCTCTCTCTCTCTCTCTCATGCTGTTCTCCAGGTCTTGCATTTTTCTTTCTTTCTCTCTCTTTTTCCTTTCCCTTTGCCATTTCTTGCTAATAAAAATAGCTCCAATGCATGTCTCATTGGCTGAAATCCTTAGCCCACAGCTGGAGAAAATGGTAACAGAGGAGGCTTTCTAGAACCACCAAATAATAATGGTCAGGCTCAGCAGAAGCTGTTCCTCTCCTCCTCCCCTCAACCCCTTTTTCTTCTTCTTCTTCTTCATTCTCCTGTTGTCAACATATGACTCACGCTGGGCTCCAAGAAAGTGCAATAACCATTCCACACACAAAAGCCCTCTTACCAAGATATTTGTCCATCACTCCATCACCCTCTTTAACCTATTCATACTCTCCCCCCTCTCTCCCTTACTCTCTCTGTATCCCTACTCTATCTCTATATCTCTCTCTCCTCTATATCCCTCTCTCTCCTCTACATTCCTCATCTATCTCTGTATCTCTCTACTCTATATCTCTCTTCTATCTTTATATCCCTCTCTCTTCCTTTCTATCTCTATATCCTTCCTTTCTCTCTATCTCTCTCTCCTCTGTCTCCCTTCTCTCTCTCTCTCTCCTCTATCTCCCTCTTCTCTTTCTCTCTCTCTTCTATATGTCCCTCTCTCTTCTATCTCTATATCCCTCCTCTCTCTTTATCTTTCCTCTATCTCTCTCTTATTTATATATCCCTCCCTTTCTATCTCTACATCCCTCCTCTCTCTCCCTTTCTATCTCTACATCCCTCCTCTCTCTCCCTTTCTATCTCTATATCCCTCCTCTCTCTCCCTTTCTATCTCTATATCCCTCTCTCTCTCTTCCTTTCTATCTCTATATCCCTCCTCTATTTCTTTATCACTTTCTCCCCTTGTACTTCTCCCCCTCTTCCATCACTCTCTCCCTCTTTCTTCTCCCTCCCTCCTCCCCTCCTCCTCATCCCCTGCATTCGCCATGACACTCCATGTACTTCCATCTGTCTGTTATTCTTATTTCCTGCAGCTAAAAACACCAGAGCAATGTTTTTCCTTTTTAACAATTAGCTTTTTATTATACATCTTTCGCCTCATGTCCAGTCTCTCATATTGACATACTGACAGAGATGGCCTGCCTGCCTGTAAGACTATCTGCATTTCCTACCAAATATACATACAGATATACGCGGCTACGTATGCGAGCGTGCACATGGGCGTCAGTGTAAGCATATGACTGTATGCCTGCATCTGTGATTATGTGTGTGTGAGAGAGCATGTACATGAGTCAGTGTGCGTATGTATGTATGTGTCCGTTTGTATTGGTGTATGTGTCTTTTATGAACTGATGTGTTTGATAATGTAAAGGTTGCTCTTTTACTCTTTTACTTGTTTCAGTCATTTGACTGCGGCCATGCTGGAGCACCGCCTTCAGCCGAGCAAAATCGATCCCCCCCCCCCAGGACTTATTCTTTGTAAGCCTAGTACTTATTCTATCGGTTCTCTTTTGCTGAATCACTAAGTTACGTGGACATAAACACACCAGCATCGGTTGTCAAGCGATGTTGGTGGGGACAAACACAGACACACAAACATATATATACACACACACACACACACACATATACATATATATATACATATATACGATGGGCTTCTTTCAGCTTCCTTCTACCAAATCCACTCACAAGGCTTTGGTTGGCACAAGGCTATAGTAGAAGACATTTGCCCAAGGTACCATGCAGTGGGACTGAACCTGGAACCCTGCGGTTCGTAGGCAAGCTACTTACCACACAGCCACTCCTACACCTATTTGATTGGTTGTGCGTAAAAATAGTAAAAGTGATAGACAAAATAACTTGTCTCTTAGCTTTTACTTGTTTCAGGGATTGCACTGTGGCCATGCTGGGGCACCGCCTTGAATGGTTTGTAGTTGAACAAATCAACCCCTGTACTTTTTTTTTGTGAGTTTGGTACCTCTCTGCCAAACTGCTAAGTCACGAGAATGTAAACAAACCAATACTAGTTAACGAGTGGTGGTGGGGGACAAATACAACACAAACTCTCACACACTTGTGTGTGTGTGTGTGTAGCAAGAAGTTTTCTTCTGAACCACATTGTTCCAGGTTCAGTTACACTGCATGGCATCTTAGGCAGATGTCTTCTTTTATAGCCCCAGAAACTCAAAGAAGCCTCTGTGTGTGTGTGTTTTACAGTCGCCTTATTTTGAGATTGCATAATAGCTATGAATGTTCTTAACTACCAAACTTTTGTGAAAATATGTTTGGCTGTGGGGAAATTTACTTGAAAACAAATTTACTTGAGGGTTGGTGACATAGAAAATCCACCTCATTAAATTCCATCCAACCCATGGAAAAGTGGACTTGAAAACGATGATGATGATGATATAGAGATTAACTGACTGATTGATTAATTGATTGGTTAGCCTGGTTAGTCTCAAATATGATTCATATGAATTATAGATGCACGTAGAATGCTGAGACATTTCAGAGTATCATTGTAGTTTGCCATCGTGTAACAGATATACATCACTAGACAACACCTAGGACTAACCTACCAATCAAGAGCTCCAGATATCTGCTGACATTAGATATCCTGTATGTGAAGCTGGGTTGAATTTCAGTGTTTAAGTAGCATTCAAGCTGTTTTAATTCTGCTGTCTTTTTGGAATTCAAGATGAAAGTCTGTTGCCCCTATTTTGAAGTTAGCAAGAAGTTAACCGAGGCAGACTTCTCTGCTGCATTAAACAGATCAAATGACTGCAGAGAAACTTGTTTGTGCTACATGCGACCCTAGACAAGACTCTTCACACTGTTTGTTTCCCTGAAGCTCTCTTAGCAACCATGTGGTCTCAGGTTCAGTCCCACTCTGCAGCACTTTATGCGAGTGTCTTTTTCTATAGCCCTGGGCCAGTCAATGTCTTCTGAGTGAATTTGGTAGATGGAAACTGTATGGAAGCTCATTGTATATGTTTGTATGTATATATGTGTTTGCATTCATCCACCCACACTGCTTTCTCAATTGGTGTTGGTTTGTTTGTGTTCCCTATAACTTAGTGTGTTGGCAAGAGAAATCAGACTTATAAAATAAGCACTGGAGTAGATATGTTCAATTGAACCCTTCAATGCAGAGCCCCAGTATGGTTGCAGTCCAATGACTGAAACCAGGACAAGATCAATAAAGAGGGAAGATACAATAAGTTTGACTCAGCTCCGCATAACTTGAAGTTTCATGGACATTTGCTTTATTTCCCTGAAATGTTAAGTCATGTGGAACCGAGTGAAATTATCTATAATATAAATTGGACATGGGCGATCGTTGTATTCTTTCTTGTCTTGAGGTTCACAGCCAAACGGCTGGGTGGATTTGCGTGAAAAATGGCACACATGTGCAGACAGGTGCATAGATTGGAATGCAGTTTGTATTTTTTTCCTAACCCCCATAATTACCGAGAAAATTGATTAAAACGTTTTCTGACGGAATTCCCCCTCTTTCTTCTGCCATTAAAACAACCAGTTGCTCAGAAGCTGTTTTCTGGTGGGGTGGGGTCAGGAAATTTTCATACAGCTGGAGGCTCCAATCGAAACAGGGGACCCCAAATGACAAGGTTGACAAACGCTGTTATAGATTATGCCTAACAGAAAATGATCACAGCCACATCATCGAAACAGACTGGGTGAAACCAGGCTTAGCTGCTAGTATACATATATATTTAATTCCAACCCAATGTATTGAGTGCTACTTTCTTTCATCTGTTTACTTCTTTATGTGTGTGTGTGTTACTGTGATAGCAAGAGGTCCTTTAGGGTGTTCATCCATTCCTCTGACCTTGTTGATTCAGATCAACAAAAAGCAGGCTGAAATGGGTGGGCTCTCCATAAGGTCTCTCCCTAACAGAGCAAAGAATATACTGTGCATAATTGTATGTGTAATGTATGTATGTGTGTGTGTGTGTGTGTGTGTGTCTTTTTGTCTTGACATCATGTGACAGATGTAAATGAGTGTCACTCTCATATAAGCTGCATCATTCATTTGTAATTTTCTGCAAGAACATGTTTGGCCATGGGGGAAATACCTTGCTTGCAAACAAGGGTTGGCAACTGGAAGGGTATCCAGCTATAGAAAATCTGCCTCAACAAACTCCATCTGACTCATGCAAACATGGAAAAGTAGACATTAAAACAATGATGATGATGATGTTGATGATACACACACACAAATTCACCTTGTCAACTGCATAATTATCGTATTAAATTTTCTGCTACCATGACAACAACATTATTCCTTTTTTTTAAATATGTAACTTTGAAAGCTGAGTCAATAGAAATGAGTTCCAGCTATCTGAAATCTCCAATACCCAAGTGGTTAAATAGTGTCAAGCAAAGGGCACCCAGGAGTCATAACCTGGATGCAGCCTGGCCCTTTTAGAGTGTAAGAAATCAAGGGCCAAAACACTTGCCTGGGGTGGGGTTCCTTCTCTAAAAACCACCCCTCTTACAAATTCCACCGTTACCGTTTATACAGAATGTTGTTGTTCCTTCTACGGTGGTTGCTTCCTTTCTTTCTTTCTGATTCAAACTATGATGAAGTCGACCTAATATAGATATATAAAGTTAAGTCTGAACTTAATCTAAGCACCTTCTACTTCGACTGTGGTGGTTGTGACAGCAGCACAACTGGAATAGTTTGCCGGAGCCTCTGATCTGTAAACATCTTAATTGTAAATTGAGGTTTTATATAAACGGGTGGCAAGTGAGGTTCAGTGTACCACCCACACCTTCTCCTCATGCATTACATTCTCTTTGATCCATTGCCAGAAATAATAGCTGGTGGATGAGAATTACAGAGCTTGGAACCAAGAAACGGTTGGGAAAGTAATTAGGCTTCAATTCCACACACATAAATGTACACACAAACACACACACACATACATGCTTGCACATACATACATACATACACACATACATATACACACACACGCACAACTATTTTTACAGGAAAATCGCAGTCCCTAGTAACTAAAATATGACAGTTCAACTTTAGCTTGGCCCTTTTCACATCTCAAAGGAAAATGACTTATGAGGCATGAAGTTGTACCCTATTGTTTGTCTATATATGTGTGTATATTTATGTATGTTTATGTATATATATATGTATATGTGTGTGTGTGTATGTATATATATGTGTGTATATTTATGTATATGTATGTATGTATGTGTGTGTGTATATATATATATATATATATATATATGCATATAAATGTGTGTGTGTATATATATATATATATATATACACACACACACACATATGTGTATATATACACGTGTATGTATGTATATATTTATATCTGTGTTTGTATATATATATATATATATATATACACACACACACATATTTGTATACATACATGTGTATGTATGTATATATATGTGTGCATATATATATATATATATGTATGTGTGTATATATATATATATGTATGTGTGTATATATATATATATGTATGTGTGTATATATATATATATATATACACACACACACATATATGTGTACATATACATACATGTATGTGTTTGTATGTATATATATATGTATGTATATATATATATATATATGAAAGAGAGAGAGAGAGAGTGAGAGAAAACAAGTGCATAGATATGTGAGTGTTGTTGAGATGTAGGGGTAGATACAGACATAGGTTGCTGTTAGTACGGGTGGGGTTTTGTTTCACAAATAATTTGGATATTTGCCTATGAAACTGAGACTCGAATAAATTGTAGCAGTTATTTCAACTGCCATAGTCATCTGTCTGTTGTGGCTGTTACTTGAACCATGATACTAGATCACCAGCCTTATGCACACACACACACACACACACACACACACACGTATCTGTGCATGTGTTGTGTGTGTGTGTAGACACAGAGAGAAAGAGAGAGAAATGTACTTGTAGATAATGGAAAAGGGGACTTGCTTTCTGAGATATCTTTGTATATTCTGCTTCTTGAATCGCTGTCTCTCTTTAAGTTCCTAAGTGGACGATTCTCATTGAGTGTATTGTTTGTTTTTATTTTTGTCTCTGGGTTGGACAATTAATACTTCTACATGTCTAAGTTCACCTAGTTGTCCGAGATCACATACCAATTTGATAATGTCTTCTTTGATAGAAAGATAGATAGATAGACAGCCATATATATGTATGTATTTTTATGTATATATGGAGATACATGTGTATATATGTGCATCATGTATGTGTGTATACTTATGTATATATTTTATTTTGTGTGTTTATATTTCTATGTATATATGTGTATGATTGTACGTATGTGTGTATATGTATATAGGTATATGTGTATGTATATAGGTGTGTGTACATGTATATGTATGTGTATGTGTGTGTGTGTGTATGTATATACATTTAGATATATATTTGTGTGTATATATATATATATAGGTATATATGTGTATGTATATGTATATATGTGTATATATATATATATATATATAATATATATATATATATATATATATATACATACACATACACCCGTTGGCAAAATTCACCTATTACATTCACTTGACACAGCAGGGCCCCAATGCTAAATACTGTTTTTATGAACTTTTATATGTCTGAGATATCATATCGTTTGTCAAAGTTCTTGTATTCCTGTAAAAAGATTCTAAGATCTCTATTTTATTCTATTTTATTTTATTTCAAATTTATCTTCTAAATAAGAATCAAGCCGTTACCAAACTGCCAGGATCTATGCCACCCATGTCGATGTTATATATATTTATTTAAAAGACATGATATATTACAAGAACCTCGGAATCTTATTTGCGTTTGTATTTTCTTTTAATTTAAGTCATTGCCATTCTTTCTGCTGTTATCTTTCCTTTTATATTATCTTATTTTTGTCTAAATTTGGTGTATATGTATGTCATCATCATTATCATCATCACTATTGTATATCCCTTTTCCGTGTTGGCATGGATTGGATGGTTAGTCAGATGGTGGCAGGCCAGAGGACTGCATCAAGCTTCAATGTCTTCTCTGGCCCAGTTGCTACACCTGGATGCCCATCCTAATTCTAACCACTTCACAGAGTATACCAGGTGTTTTTTTACATGATACCGGTGCTGATGAAGTCACCAGGTCGCTTGCAAAACAAGACCCCCTCCCCTCAGCTGAATGGAGAGTATGATAAGGGGACAGGAACAGGTGTTTTCCTGTAGGGGAGCTTTTTAAAGGCATGCAGGTATGGATTTGTGGTTAAGAAGTTTACTTCCCAACTATATGGTTCTAGGTTCATTCACACTGCATGGAACTTTGGGTCCTGGTTGACTAATGCCATGTGAGTGAATTTGAAAGAGGGAAATTGTGTGGAAGCCTGTTGCAAATGTGTGTGTTTGTATTTGTCCCCCCCCCTTTCAGTTTACAACCAGTGTTAGTTTGTTGACATCCCCATGACTTAGAAGTTCAGCAAAAGATGCCTATAGAATAATTACCAGACTTAAAATGAATACTGGGGGTCGATTTGTTTGACTAAGCCCTTCGAGGCAGTGCCCCAGCATGGTCACAGTCCAATGACTGTAACAACTAGAAGATAAAAGATAGCTTTAACCATCCCACCTTCGATGAAGGACTACATTATGTGTGACTTTTTGGAGATGGTAATGTATGATATGAGATGATTTAGCTGCTGTTTCTAGCATGTTCTTCATTTATCCTTTGTTTAATCAGCCTCCCTGATGTCACACCGTATGTCTGTTAATCATCATTGTCATCATCATTGATCAGCATTGACTTTTCCATCCTTGCCTAGGTCAGACAAAATTCATTGAGACAGATTTTTCTACTGGTGGATGCTCTTCCTGTCACCAACCCTCGTTTCTAAAGCAAGGTAATATTATCCTGTGGCCAGGAATATTTTCCATGGAAGACCAGAACGGTGCTGTTTGTGTACAAGGGTACTCAAACGTATGCACATACACACACACACACACACACACACACACATGACTCCTTTTTTTCCATACCTCAGTACTTCTCCTCCTCATTCAGTTGAGTGTTCTTTCTTGCCCTGCAAATTACTTGGTGATCTCACTGGTGCTGGTGCCCATAAAAAGCACCCGGTACACTCTGTGAAGTGGTTGGCATCCCTGTATCTCCCCAACAGCAAAGTACCTGTTCTCGTCACTCTATCCTACTTTAACTTCTCATCACCTGGCATAATCTCTCCACCCAGTACTACTCTATACTCAATTGAGGACAGGGTGACTTGGTGACTTCATCAGCACTGACATCACTTTACAGGAAGGGTGTCCAGCTGTAGAAACTATGCCAGAACAGACAGTAGGACCTGGTGCAGTCTTCTGACTTGCCTGTTCCTGTTGACCTGTCCAACCCATGCCAGCATGGAAAACAGACATTGAATGATGATGACAATATGTGATAAGCTTCTTTCAGTTTCTGTTTATCAAGTCCACTCATGAGGCTTTGATTGGCCTGGAGCTAATTGTAGAAAATCCCTGCCCCAGGTGCCATGCAATGGGATTGAACCGGAGACCTCATGGTTGAGAAGTAAACTTCTTAACCACACAGACATGTCTGTACCCACCCCCACCTGCACCTCTCTAATGTTTCATGATATTGTTTTGTTTGTTTCCTTCTGGTTATATCATCATTAACTCCTTTAGTATACGTAGGTCCCCTGTAAGGTAGTGATAGGAGTGTCCTTTCTTGTGTAAAAATCTGTTTGAAGATAGCACATGGGAAAATGTGGAGGAGGAATGCGTATTGTATAACTATATATATATATATGTGTGTGTGTATTTGTGTATGCGTGAGAGGGAAGGAAAGAGATAGAGAGCATGTAAGTTATCTCCTATTTATTTAATAGAAAAGAAAAACAGTTATGTAATATGGAATAAGAATTGGTAAAAAGAAAACAAAAAGAAACGTCTGCCATCTTTACTATTTGATGGTTGCAGCCAGACATTAAAAACCTGTCACCTGACCTCACCTGATTTCACTGACTGTCACCTTCACCTCACCTCACCTGAACACACCCTTAGTTCCTTAGTTATCTGATTCTATTGGGGACGGGGTTATTTTTCTGCTTTTTATTTTAATTTTATTTGCTTCATTAATTTCCCACCCTTTTCTGTTATTTTTCTTTAAAATTGTTGCAAGAATTGGGTTTTTATTCCATGTTCTTTTTATATTGAAAGTTCCACCTTTTTTTTTAGATGTTCAACAATCCCATTCCCCTCTTTTTGTCTGTATCTGTCTATCTTGCTAGCTATCTCTATCTACGTCTATTTGATTATCCATGCTCTTAAATTCACATTTCCATCACAAAAAAGCACTACAATAAATAGACAGAATATCATCATATATATATATATATATATACATATATATATATATATATATGTGTGTATGTATGTATGTATATATGGAGAGAGAGAGTGAGAAAGGCACTTTGGAAGCAGAATTATGTTAGTTTTGTAAATTTGGTGACTGCAAAGAAAACGCTGGTAGATAATGATCATGGCAAAATTCAATGCAAATCCACAATCTTCGGATTGTCAATAGTTAGTTGCACACTCAAAATTCTAACTTATCAAAGCTATTAAAATAGATTGATGAAAGAGATTGTCCCACTGCTCTTTCACCACCACCACCACCTACCTCTTTCTTGTCTTTTTCTTTCTTTTCTCTTCAGCTACTCCTAAGATCTCATATGGTTAGATCAGTTCTTAAAAGCAAAGCTTTGAGACAAACTAGGAAAAGACCAATATAGATGAAAAGAAATTGTTATTTGCCAGTTATGTTAGAGAATCCATAAAAAAAAAAAAAAAATAAGGAAGATGGTGGTTAGGCTGAGGATTTGTGTTTGATCTGAGATAGTAGTTTGTGGTCTTCATTCTCTCTTCCTATTCCCTTCAATATATAACAACAACTAACTATCTTTAACTGGTCTTGGTGAAAATATAACTGTTTAATCAGAAAAGAAAACGTAAAGTTTAATGGCGAGCTTGAATTATATTCTTTTCTGCCTCTACTGATCATTCTTCAACATTTTAATGATAGTTCTCTCCAAACCATATGAGTGCACATGTGATCTATCTACGCATTTATGTATATGGGTGTATTTATGTATATCTGTCTGACTGTCTCTTTCTATTTGTTTGTGTATCTCTCTATCCATCTGTCTATCTTTTTGTCTATCTATCTATCTGTCTATCTCTCTATCTGCCTATCTTTTTGTCTATCTTTCTGTCTATCTATCTGTCTATCTGTCTGTCTATCATTTTGTCTATCTATCTATCTGCCTGTTTATCATTTTGCCTATCTTTCTGTCTCTCTATCTGTTTGTCTATCTATCTGTCTATCATTTTGTCTATATGTCTGCCTGTCTGTCTATCTATCTATCATTTTGTCTTTTTGTCTGTCTATCTTTTTGTCTATCTTCCCGTCTATCTATCTGTCTCTCTCTCCATCTTTCTATCTGTTTGTCTATCTTTTTGTCTATCTATCTATATATATTTCTATCTTTCTGTCTATCTATCTATTAACTACACATATATATGTACCCGTGTGTAGTGAACAAGCTTACATTGCAACTGCAACATTTTGGGTTCACTCCTACTGCTAGGCACCTTGGGTAGAGTGTCTCCTACTATAGACTCCGACCAACCAATGCCATGTGAGGGAATTTGGTAGACAGAGACTGAGTGGAAGATGTGTGTGTGTGCCTTTGTGTATGTGTGTTTGCATGTCGCTTCTTTCACTCCTCTCCACTGCTTGACAACCAGTGTTGGTTTGTTTATGTCTGTAGCTTTGCAATTTCAGCAAAAGTGATCGATATGATAAGTGCCAAGCAAACAAAAAAAAAAAAGTCCTAGAGTTGATTTGTTCAGCTGAATGCTTCAAGACAGTGCCCCAGCTTGGCCACAGTTCAATGACTGAAACGAGTAAATGATAAAAACTATATGTATGTGTGTTGGTGTTGTCATCACCTTGTCATCATTTCATGTCCATGTTTCATGCTGGCGTGGGTTGGACAGTTTGAGAAGATTCATTGGGCCCAAGAACTGCATCGTGCTTCAGTGCCTGCTTTGGCATGGTTTCTATAGTTGGACAGCATTCCTAATGCATATACAAGGGAGTGCTGAAAAGTTCCTGGCTTTTAAGGGTATCACGAAAGGCCTGGTTGGCAGCCCAACCTTCTGAGTTCTTTTACAGGGCTTAGAAAAACTGAAGGACCGCTGTAATAAGTGTGTGAATCTGAGAGGGGAATCATCATCATCATCATCGTTTAACGTCCGCTTTCGATGATGATGATTCCTCTCTCCGATTCACACTTATTGCAGTGGTCCTTTAGTTTTTCTAAGCTCTGTAAAAGAACTCGGAAGGTTGGGCGTTGAATAAAATTGTAATGAACCGATCCTCCTGTATTTTCTTTTACACAATGCCTGGAACTTTTCTACACCTCCTCATGTATGTATGTATGTATATATATATATATATATATATATATTGTTTGTTCCTTCTCGAGCCACGTCTGGCTCATAAGGGCCGGTTTCCTTGGCATATAGGTTCCCCACCTGGACGGGACGCTGGTCCATCACAGGTGAATGCTAGATGCAGGAGGAAAGAGTGAGAAAAAGTTGTGGCAAGAGAGTCAGCAGAAGTTCGCCATTACCTTCTGCCGGAGCCGCGCGGAGCTTAGGTATTTTGCGCATAAACACACACATTGCCCGGTCTGAGATTCGAACCCGCAATCCCTTGACTGCGAGTCCACTGCTCTAACCACTAGGCCATGTGCCTCCACACAAACAATGAATTCTGTAGAACGAATTAGTGAGGATTGCTCAATATATATGATAGATTAAGTGGTATATTAAAATTGGATTTTTATCTCATGGCTTGGGTTTCGCACAAGAGAGAGAGAGAGAGAGCAGAGAACAAATTTATACATGTGTGTGTGTGTGTGTGTTTAAGTGTATGATCTTGAAGTGGTGAGAGCGAAATTGATGTTACTGGATCTGGTATATTGAGGGTGTAACCTTTACACTTAATAGCCCCTAAGGGACATTCAAGCAAGTTTTGATCTTGTTTAATACACTCTCAACTTCAACTGCTCTCTTGATATTCCAACATAATGGTATTTCACTTGTCTTGTTGTGTGATGTGTGTGTGTGTGTATGTGTGAATGGTCTTACTGAATGTATGTGTGTGTGTGTGTGTGTGTGTGTGAGCATGTGTTTAATGAAAGCATTCTGGGATTCTTGTTTTGTTATTGGCTTTTTTTCCTGTTTCATGAGGCATTAAATGTTTATATATATGTGTGTGTATATATATATATATATATATATATATATACATACATGTAGTGTATGTCTGTGTATGTATGCCTATGTGATGTCTGCATAAGTACATGTGTGATGTGTGTGTATATTTACTAGTATGCATGTATGTAAATATATATGTATGCACATATGTTTCTCTCTCTCTCTCTCTCTCTCTCTCTCTCTTATATATATATATATATATATATGTATAAAAGCATGTGCATATAAACAGTTGATGAGAGTTGCCCGTTCATTATTCAATCATATATATTCATACATACATTTTATATATATATATAAAATGTGTGTTAGTGTGTGTGTGTGTGTAAACAGTTAATGAGAATTACTCATTCATTATTCAATTTCACACACATGCACGCAAATTACGCAAGCAAAACTGAATAAATGAATGACTCACCCACTTTTTACTTGTACATATATATATATATATACTCTACCACATGTAATGAATATTTTTCTTTCTCTCACACACACACAAATCAATCTAGTTATGTCTTGTAATATGTTGTTATTTTTTTTTTATTTTTGTAATGTCACAGAGTGCCCAGCATTGTAGCATTAGACCTGTGAATTTGTATGCAGTTATGTGTTGAAGCATATTCGAAGTACAGCGCATTGTATGTCAATAGATGCTGAATAATGTATCTTCTGTATCACATGATCAATCAGACTAACGAATGTTTGTTATACACTGCTGATCATGGTGCGCTTTGCATCGTTTTTAGCTTCTGGCTTGGTGAGCAGTCCAACACCCCCCTGATCGGATGGCTATTCTGTTGTAGGGTTATACTCTTTTACAGCTGAATGGACTGGAGCAACATGAAATGAAGTGTTTTGCTCAAGGACATCATGTACCACCCTGCCTGGGAATTGAACCTCTTCTCTAGAAATCATGTCTGCATCACCCTAAACACTAGCCATGTGCCTTCACATCTCAATAGATATTGTATAATGCATATATATATTTCATTTCATCTAGTTTCAGCTCACAAGCTGTGGCCATGCTGGGGCACTGCCATTTGGTGTTGCTACATAATTTTACTTCACGAATGCTTTTTAGCAATTGCCATTTGGTGCATGAGACAGTTTGATGCAGCTGCCCTCATCTGCACCTCCTGCCATGAAGTTGGTTCATCTGGGACACCTGACAGGAAGAGCTCCAGCTTTATTTTGAAGGCACCTACATCCACCCCATGCAGGTCTCTCAGGTCCTTCGGGAGGATACTGAAGAGCTGTGGACCTCTGAAACCCAGGCTATTGCAGTATCTTGTCCTACATCTTGATGGCAAATTTGGAGTCCTTGGCACTATGCAGTTATGCCCAGTACTAGTATTTGTGTAACTCTCGATGCCGAAGTTTGGGACAAGTCCTTCCAGGATCTTCCAGATGTACATTATGGCATATCTTTATATATATATAAAACACTCTTATGTAAGTGTCATCATCATCATTGTTTAACGTCTGTGTTCCATGCTGGCATGGGTTGGATGGTTTCACAGGAGCTGTCCAGGTTGAAGACTGCACCAGACTTCTGTGTCTGTTTTGACATCAGTCTCTTTTGACAAACAGTTAAATTACAGGGTTATAAACTGACCAATCCCAGTTGTCAAGCAGTGGTGAGGTGCACACACAAACACACAGATATATATATATATATATATATATATATATATATATATATATATATACTAGCAGTATCGCCCGGGGTTGCTCGGGTTTGTAAGGGAAATAACTATATAAACATTTTTAGAGAGTTACTTCCCTTATAGATGCCAATTCGGGCTTTCTTAGCCATTTCTGTTTTGGTGTCTTCAAGCCATGAAGTCGTTGTTCTAAAAGAACGCTGGTCTCCTTGACAACACTTTACGACGTTGATTTCCTTACACTCCCTTCCCCACAGCTTCACGAGGGAGGGAAGAAGGGGGAGAAGCAAACAGGTGCAGGTGTGACCATGGACGCCAACTCTGCCGCCATTGACACACGAAAAATTATGCATTAAAATGGAATAAAAAATGATGTTAAATTATTTTTAAAATCGTAGACTCATCGTAGACGCGCGCTAATACTCAGACGGGCTCGATATGAATCACGACTATAAGATACCCGAATTTGGTTAAACTGCACCGCAAAATGTGGGAGTAGTTAGGAATCTAAATCGAAGGGGACAGACACTCACACAACTACAGTTTTATATATATAGATATATATATATACACACACGAAGGGCGGCACGCTGGCAGAAACGTTAGCGCACTGTGCGAAATGCTTACGGGTATTTCATCTGTCGTTACGTTCTGAGTTCAAATTCTGCCACGGTCGACTTTGCCTTTTATCCTTTCGGGGTCAATAAATTAAGTACCAGTTTCGCACTGGGGTCGATGTAATCGACTTAATCCTTTTGTCGGTCCTTGTTTGTCCCCTCTATGTTTAGCCCCTTGTGGGCAGTCAAGAAATATATATATGCACGATGAGCTTCTTTTAGTTTTCATCTACCAAATTCACTCACAAGGCAGTGGTCATTCTAAGGTGCCATGCAGTGCGACTAAACTCAAAACCACATGGTATGCAAGGCAGTAACCATATTAGTGTCCATCATCATTTAATGTCCCTTTTCCATCCTGGCATTGGTTGGATGGTTTGACCAGAGCTGGTAAGGCCAGAAGCCATACTAAGTTCCGTTTGTCTGCTTTGGCATGGTTTCTACAGCTGGATACCCTTCCTGACACCAACCATTTTACAGTGTACTGGGTGCATTGTATGTGACACCTAGCACCAGTGCTTTTCAGATGGCACCATCACCAGTGCTTTTTACATAGCACCAGCACCAAAAGGGTTACCAAGCATCTTGCAAGACAAAGAACACCTCAACTGGGAATAGTATTGAGTGGGTGTAGTTTTGTGCCAGTTGAGAGATTTAAGGTACAGAGGTGCTCAATGTAGATTAGAACCATGCCCCAGGGAGAGAGTGTGACATAATATTTACAATGGCATTCAAATTGAACTCGTGACCATGCTGCCCCCACCACCAACACCACATGAATACACATATTTCGCAACACATTGAATTTAAAAGCGCCAGACAACTTTGGTTTATTAAAATATTATTTTTTAATCCAAAAGAAGAATTTTTTTTTTTTATTATTTTAGTTATAAAGAGTCTTGTGCATTTATGTCAAAACACAATGTCAAATCTTGTAAAGCACTAATATCTGAAACCATGCTATTAGTTGCTTTCAGAATGTTTGGTATTGGTTGGAAAAAAACTTGACAATATTATTATTGTTATTACTACTACTATTATTACAACTATTATTATTATTATTATTAGTTGCTTTTGTTTTTATTTTCGTTTGAGTTTTCACCCTGCTCTTCCCTCCCGCCCCGCTCCGCTCCGTCCCCTCCCCTTGCCCTCCTCTTCTGTCCCTTTGTTATCATTTGTCTGGTTCCACTCCCTGAATACTGACAGCTACTTCTAGATAAACAACAACCTCACTCCCTACCTCCCACGCCCCACCTCAAACATATTACATCATGTCATAGAATATGATACCGATTGCTACTTAGTAGGGTGGGCTTAGCTCTTGCTACTGTCGTGGGCAAACAAAAAACGACAACAAAAAAAAATAAAACAAACAAAAAGCAGTGGTAAAACTAGCTTAGGTTAGTGGTAAGGGTAGGGGTGGGGGGTGCCGTGAAATGTGGGAATATAATTCTATTATAATCAGCAGATAATCAGTTGTGTACCCTGGTACACCAGTAAATAAATAAATTATTATAAAACAAAACAAGACACCCAATAACACTGTTGTGGCTATAGATCATACCCGCCTATTTGAAAACTTTCAAGTATTATTGTTTTATATTAATTTTATTCATTTAGCTGTTGTTTTTTTTGTATTGTTGTTATTGATGTATTATCACCTCTATCGTCATTATTATTGTTATTATTATCATGATCAATATTATTATTGTTATTATTATTATTTGTAAATTATTAAGAACAGTAGCAAGCTCTCAGAATTGCTAGCGCACCAGACGAAAATACTTAATAGAATTTTGTCTGTCTTTGCATTCTAAGTTCAAATTCTGCTTAGGTTGACATTGCCTTTTTCAGAGTCAATGGAAATAAGTACCAGTTATGCACTGGGGTCAATATAAATTGACTTACCCCCCCCCCCTCCGTCAGAATTCTTGGCCTTCTGTCAAAATCGGCATCCAATATTATTATTATAAAAGTGGCGAAAGGCAGAGATCTGTCAGAATCATTAGCATGCCGGGCGAAATGCTTAACGGTATTTCGTCTGCAGCTACGTTCTGAGTTCAAATTTCACCAAGGTTGACTTTGCCTTTCATCCTTGTTCTCTGAATTGCTCATCTTGCCCTTAAATTAGAAATTATTATATGTTCCTGTAACAAAAAAAAAAAAATAAGGAGAAAACATTATTATTACCTGACTTCAAATTTTGCCAAGGTTCACTTTACCTTTCATCTTTCTGGGGTCAATAAAATAAATACCAGCTGAGCTCTGGGGTTCAATGTAATTGACTAACCCCTGCCCTAAATTTCAGGTCTTGTGCCCTTATCAGAAAGAATTATTATTCTTAATAGGGCTTTGAGCTACCAGAATCCTTAGCATGTTGGAAAAATTGCTTAGTGGCATTTCTCCTGATTCTTTCTGCATTTAAGTCCCACCTGGAATTTGTGGGGAGGGGGCTTGTTGATTAGATCAACCCTGAAAGGATGAAAGGCAAAGTCAACCTCGGTGGAATTTGAACTCAGAACACCGGAGAAGTACTCAGTTCAATGTAATCTACTTCCTCCTTTCAAAATTGCTGGCCTTGTGCCAAAATTAGAAAGAATTATCATTATTATTATTAAGGTGGTGAGCTGGCAGAATCGTTAGCGCACTGGATGAAATGTGTAGCGGTATTTCGCCCGTCGCTACGTTCTGAGTTCAAATTCCGCCGAGGTCGACTTTGCCTTTCTTTCTTTTGGGGTCGATAAATTAAGTACCAGTCGAGTACTGGGGATTGATGTAATTGACTTACTCCTCCCCCAGAATAGCTGCCCTTGTGGCAAAATTTGAAACCATTATTATTAGTAGTAGTAGTACTAGGTGGCGAGTTAGCAGAATTGTTAGCATGCCAGGTAAAGCGCTTAGCAGCATTCCTTATGTTCTGAGTTCAAATTCTGCCAAGGTCGACTTTGCCTTTCATCCTTTCAGTGTTGATGAAATAAATACCAGCTATACACTGAGGTCGATGTAATCAACTAGCCCCTTCCCCTGCAAAATTTCATGCGTTGTGCCTCTAGTAGAAAGGATTATTATTATTATTATCATCATTATTATTATTATTATCATTATTATTATTATTATTATTATCATTATTATTATTATTATCATCATTATTATTATTATTATCATCATTATTATTATTATTATTATTATCATCATCATCATCATTATTATTATTATCATCATCATTATTATTATCATCATTATTATTATCATCATTATTATTATTATTATTATTATCATTATTATTATTATTATTATTATTATTACTACATATATTGTCTGTGAACTAAAATTGTTTTCTTCTGTTTTTCTGTTGCAGTGGCTACCTGGTACATTTTCCGCATCTACTGCAGGCGTGCATGAGCTGAAGCAGTAACTGCACTGTAGAGCGTGCAATGGCTGACAATACACAAACACATGCACTCACATCAACACTGAGAAAGAGAGAGATAAAAAGAGAGGGGCACATGCACACGCATATAGATATATATACACATTTGTGTGTGTATGTGTGTGTGCATATATATATATATATAGATATGCAAACATACACGTGCTTACACATTCACACACACATATTTGCACAGATATGTATTTACACATACATATATATTTTTATATATTCATGTACACACATACATACATGCTTACATACATATGCACATGTGTGTATAAATGAGTAATTTCACTCAGGAGTTTATTTTATATATATATGTATGTATATGGGTTTTATGTACCCATGTGTACATATCTGATGTGTATATATGAAAGTATATATGAAAGTATATGTGTGTGTGTTTATTTTACATATATATATATGTACGCACATGCACACACACACACAACTCATACATATGCATATATATGTATTGAGAAATGAGGGAGAATGTAAAAATAAAGGAAGAGAAATACAGAAAACCATAATATGAAGCTGAACTGATGCAAGGAAATGGAACACACTGGTAATTGTCGTCTGTTGGTGGCATCCATTGATGAACTTAGACAAGTATCTGGAAACAGCAGCAGCAGCACAATTCTATGTATCCCAGTTAACCATTCTGACACGCTTACGGCACTTTACCAACAAGTGGATACCAAGGTATGGATATGACAATGTTTTTGTTTTTATTTCGATGACCCCCACCACCAAATATTTTATGATATTTATAGTAATAGTATTCTTTTAAGAAAAAATTTTTTAAGAAAGGTGAACACTTCAAGGGTATGTTATATATTAATGTGGGTTTTATGTAGTATCTTTTACAAGGAGTTAACGAATGAAGTGATATCAAACACCTTCGTTTTGGGATCACCAGTACTTTATTATCTCCCCTTCTTTGCTCTCCTGTCTTACTACCTTTGTCCAGCCAGTTGCAATGATTGACTGCTAACTTCAAAAGTTTTTTTTATTCTCCCCCTGTTTATTTCTTTGTGTTCCTTTCTGTTGAAGAGCATTGGTTCGAAACGTAAAAGACTTTCTCATTTTCCTGAGCGTCAAACTAATACACCTGCTTGTTGTTTATACACTTGTCTTTGTCTTTTGTAAATTTCAACTATATATTTCTTTATATTGCCCACAGGGGGCTAAACACAGAGGGAAAAAACAAAGGGATTAAGTCGTTTACATCGACCCCTGTGTTTAACTGGTACTTATTTAATCAACCCCGAAAGATGAAAGGCAAATCAATCTCGGCAAAATTTGAACTCAGAACGTAATGGCAGATGGAATACTGCTGAGCATTTCGTCCAGCATGCTAACGATTCTGCCAGCTCCTATATACATATGTGTACATGTATATAGATGCAGGTGTAGCTGTGTGGTAAGAAACTTGTTTTCTAATCACATGGCTCTGGGTTCTGTCCCACTGCATGGCACCTTGGGCAAGTGTCTTTTACTATAGCTTCAGGCCAACCAAAGCTTTGTGAGTGGATTTGCTAGACAGAAACTGAAAGAAGCCCATCATGTGTATGTATGTATGTATACACATATATAATTAAGATTCAGCAGAATTAGGCTAATTCAGTATAATCTGTACACCCCAACAATATTATTTGAATATTGAATCTCAAGACTCCGTGTACTGCAAATAATTCTGGAAAAATATTTGCAAAGATATCATTGACTCTATTATTATCTAGTGTAACAATTTAAAAATGATAACAACAGAATCAATAATATAGGCGATTGCAGGCCCCCAAAAAGCATTAATTGGCTGAAAGATTAAAATTAATCAAAGGACATACTAAATATGTCTACCTGCTGGAAATAATAGTCAAAAGTAGCTTGCTTACCAACCACATGGTTCTGGGTTCAGTCCCACTGCGTGGCATTTTGGGCAAGTGTCTTCTACTATAGCCTCGGGCCGACCAAAGCCTTGTAAGTGGATTTGGTAAATGGAAACTAAAAGAAGCCCGTCGTATATATGTATGTGTGTGTCTGTGTTTGTCCCTCCAACATCGCTTGACAACTGATGCTGGTGTGTTTACGTCCCCGTAACTTAGTGGTTTGGCAAAAGAGACCGATAGAATAAGTACTAGGCTTACAAAGAATAAGTCATGGAGTTGACTTGCTCGACTAAAGGTGGTGCTCCAGAATGGCCACAGTCAAATGACTGAAACAAGTAAAAGTAAGAGAATACACTGATAATAACTACAGAAATCAACTGCCTGAATGTTGGTTGTCAGTGTATTTTGGCGATTTAAATGAGAGATTTGACTGTTATTTCCAGCAGGTAGACATACTTAATATGTCCTTTGATGTATTTTAATTCTATGAAAGAATCCGAGGTAGAGGTAGACCCAGGAAGACATGGGATAAGGTGGTCAAGCATCGCCTTCGAACGTTGGGCCTCACAGAGGCAATGACGAAAGACCAAGACCTCTGGAGATATGCTGTGACTGCGAAGACCCAACAAATGAAGTGAGTTCATTGCTCACAGGATGGCCTGCTGTGCTAACCTTGGATCATAGGATGACCTGCTGTGCTTGAGGAGACCTATTGAGTCAAGTACATCAAAATCAAAATGAAAATCAAATGGAAATTGTAGTTGTGATACCCGTGCCAGTGGCACATAAAAAGCACCATCTGAAAGTGGCCGATGCCAGCGCTGCATTGACGGGCTTCTGTGCCTGTGGCACGTAAAAAGCACCAACCAATTGTGGTCGTTGCCAGCCTCCTCTGGCCCCTGTGCCGCTGGTATGTAAAAATCACCCACTACACTCTTGGAGTGATTGGCATTAGGAAGGGCATCCAGCTGTAGAAACACTGCCAGATCAGACTGGAGCCTGGTGCAGCCTCCTGGCTTCCCAGACCCCAGTTGAACCATCCAACCCATGCTACCATGGAAAACGGACGTTAAATGATGATGTTTGCTCAGGGTCCCATGCAGTGAGACTAATTTCAGAACCATTTGGTGTGGGAAGCGAACTTAGATATACAGCCATGCTTTGGCAATTTCTCTCATTGTTCTGGAGCATTTCTTTGACAACATAACTTATGTAATCATGTTCTCTCTTTCTCTCTCAGACACACACACACACACTACTGTGTGTGTCCAAACACACAAATCTTTTGTCTGTCAATTCATTATATCTGAGATGTGTGTATATGTATGTATATATATAATATACATACATATGTGCGAACAATGTCATTATTTATACACGCCATAAAATCTAATATGCTGTTGTACATGCATTAAAATTATATTTTACACAAACTCAATATGCACAACATGGCAACCTACATAATCCCTTTTTATGAATGGCTTATGTAAAAGGATTAAGGGATTAGGATAACAAGATTTTTTCCTCCTGTTTGATTAATTCATCAACCGACTTCATAATATTTATTTCCCTGATATTTTCTTAACTGCTGTTATTAACTTTGCTCCGATAGATTTCTTGGTTGTATGGAACTGAGTTGGATTGCCTGGAAAATTGAGGCCTGAGTAATTAACTCTGTACACTTGGAAGTTCTATGTAGTCGTCTGATCTGCTAGAAATAGCAGTCAAATCACTCAGTTTCTCTTTGTTTTTCCATCATGTGATGGTTGTGGAGAAGTGTTGTCAATCATAGCACGTCTAGCTTCGGGGAAATAGTACCTTGCTTGGAAACAGGCGAGGGTTTGTGATAGGTGGCGAGATGGCAGAAATGTTAGCACGCTGGGCGAAATGCATAACCGTATTTCGTCTGCCGTTACGTTCTGAGTTTAAATTCCGCCGAGGTCGACTTTGCTTTTCATCCTTTCAGGGTCGATAAATTAAGTACCAGTTACGCACTGGGGGCCGATGTAATCGACTTAATCCGTTTTGTCTGTCCTTGTTTGTCCCCTCTGTGTTTAGCCCCTTGCGGGTAGTAAAGAAATAGATAGGGATGGCATCCAGCCATAGGAAATCTGACTCAACAAATTCCATCCAAACCATGCAAGCATAGAAAAGTGGATGTTCAAGGAGGATGATAATGATGATGATATACGTAAATATGTGTGTGTTTGTGTGAGCGAATTTGTATTTCCTTTTACCTTGAGTGTGTTTACTGACTGTAAACAATAGTCACTGTTTGTACAGGCAGTACTGTTTGCTTGTAGTCCACTGTGAAAGCATGTCCAGATTTCTTGATACATCTAAACATGCTGTGCAATACAGGGTGGCCCAAAAGTAGGTTTATAGTTATCACGTAGGCACTTTAAATTTCTTTTAAAGCATTTTATTACTTTTAAATTTCTATCTTAGTGGAGGTACTTGGCCTAGTGGTTAAAGCAGCGGACTCGCAGTCGAGGGATCACTTGTTCGAATCTCAGACCGGGTGGTGTGTGTGTTTATGAACGAAACGCCTAAGCTCTATGCAGCTCCGGCAGAAGGTAATGGTGAACTTCTGCTGACTCTTTCGCCACAACTTTCTCTCACTCTTTCCTCCTGCATCTTGCAGCTCACCTGCGACGGATTGGCATCCCATCCAGGTGAGGAACCTATACGCCAAGGAAACCGGGAAACTGGCCCTTATGAGCCAGGCGTGGCTCGAGAAGGAACAAACAACAACAAATTTCTATCTTACAATTAACTAAATTAGCATAGAATTAAGATCTAATTAAGATCTAAACTGTTAATATATGAATGCGAAAGAGATAATTGGATATCTGTAAACCTAATTTTGGGCCACCCTGTATTTGTAAGCAAAAGGTACATTCAAACAGTGGAATTTGTTTCTTGTTCTTCGGATAAAAAAATTCTGGATTGTTTATTGTAAGATAGACTGAAGTATAGTTTCTTGCTTGGAAACTGGTGAGAGCTGGTGTTTGGAATTTTCTCCATCCAGCCATGAAAAATTCTGCCTCAATGTAGCCTTGTCTGACCCATGCAAGCATGGAAAAGTGGACGTTAGACCAATAATGATGAGGTCTCTTGCTCATTCTTTATAACTGAGTGGCTATCTGGCCTCCGAGCCGGTGACACGTAAAAGACACCATTCGAGCGTGATTGTTACCAGCATTGCCTTACTGGCACCTGTGCCAGTGGCATGTGTAAAAGATTTGAGCGAGGTCGTTGCCAGTATCGCCTGACTGGCCTTGTGCCGGTGGCACGTAAAAGCACACACTACACCCTCAGAGTGGTTGGCATTAGGAAGGGCATCTGCCAGATCAAGATTGAAGCCTGGTGCAGCCATCTGGTTCACCAGCCCTCGGTCAAATCGTATAACCCATGCTAGCATGGAAAGCAGATGTTAAACGATGATGAATGGTTTATATAACAAAACCTATTGGTATCGTCATCATCATCTCATCCATCGGCAAGAGAGAGAAGGGGAGGTGGTGCAGTAAAATATCTGATAATCACTAGAAGCTCTGAGCTGGCCTTCTGCCATTGGCAGCAGCCTCCATTTAAACACAGCCACAGTATAACAACAAGTTGGCCGCAAATGAAGTAGCAGATTTAATCATCTTTTTGAACACTGCAAGACGAATGGAGCGTGAAGAGTCACTGGATGCATTGATTCCGTTAGCTTTTGATTGGCTCATCAGCTTTTAACATCCGGCCAATAATCATTAGTGAAGGAAATGAAAGAGTCAGTGATTTAGAAAATCAGTGAAAGCAGTGCATCATGGGATTGGAATAAAATCTTGTCATTAAAAAAGAACAAGATTTATTAAAGGATTTTCATTAACATGAAAATAAAAATCAAGATTAATGTAATGTGTGTGTGTATGAAAATTGGTCGTAAGAGAATGAAAATTAATGAAGTAATTTGCCCAAGCCGTGTACGAAGTTGTTGCTGCTATTGTTGTTATTGTAATCTTCATCACCACTATCATCTTCAATTGTGTTTATCATGATAAATAAAAGCACTGAGATGAGAAATATTATCTCTGAATTCACAAGACCAAATGAAGACTGCTTGAAATTCTCACCTAATGAATACAATAGCCATTCTAGATGGGAGGTAGGGATGGAGGTGAGTTAAGCCATTTAGTTAAGCCAATTACCTGGGCACTCTGTTGGCTATGGCGATGAGAGTTCCACTTTTCCTGAAGGTGGCAAGCTGGCAGAAATGTTAGTGCGCCGGGCGAAATGCTTAGCTGTATTTCGTCTGCCGTTCAAATTCCGCCGAGGTCGACTTTGCTTGTCATCCTTTCGGGGTCGATAACTTAAGTACCAGTTATGCACTAGGGTTGATATAATCGACTTGATCCATTTGTTTGTCCTTGTTTGTCCCCTCTGTGGTTAGTAAAGAAATAGGTTCCACTTTTTCTGATCAACAGAACCGTCTGCTTGTGAAATTAACATGCAAGTGGCTGAACGCTCCACAGACAGATGTTACCCTTAATGTAGTTCTCAAGGAGATTCAGTCGCATAACACAGAATGCGACATGGTTGAGCCTTTGATATTACAGGTACAACTCATTTTTGCCAGCTGAGTGGACTGGAGCAATGTGAAATAAAGTGTCTTGCTCAAGGACACGATGCACCGTCAGGAATTGAACTCACTGCCTTATGATTGTGAGCCAACTACTCTAACCACTAAGCTATCTTCACAGACAACAAGTGATAGTAAAACCAGTGGTAGAAATAAAATATAATTCCGGTTAGTCAAGTGAGATTGTATCTGCGGCTGATTCCAGTGTGGAGTTTGGTTTGGCTTGGAATGGATTACCCCAATTTACACATATTTCAATATTCAAGTAATGAACAGAATTCCATAACAGATAATATTCTCGAGTTCAAATTCCACCGAGGTCGATTTTAACTTTCATCCTTTCGGGGTTGATAGATTAAGTACCAGTTGCATACTAGGGTCAATCTAATCGACTGGATCCCACTCCCTAAAAGTTTCGGGCCTTGTGCCTAGAGTAGAAAAGAATATTCATATATATATATATATATATATATTCACACACACACACACCCTACTGTATATTTATTCCTTTATTGCCCACAGAGGGCTAAACAGAGGAGACAAACAAGGATAGAGAAAGGGATTAAGTTGATTACCTCATCCCCAGTGCGTAACTGGTGCAAGAGAATAGGGGTGTGTTATAGGGATGAAAGAGAAGCAACCACTCTCCCCAAGTACATTTTTTTTAAATTGGCACATTTTCAACAATTTTTTAAAACTCTTTAGTTCACATGTGCGAAAAAAGTCGAATCTTTTTTTTTTTTCCTATTAATCACACACAGTCTTGGATAAATTTCAAGTCATGACTTTTAAACTGGCCTGTTTAAAAGCACCCTTCAATTGTCAGGCAATATGGTGTGCTTGAGAAGACCTGTTGAGTCAAATGAAATCATTGTTGTGGCTGATGCCAGTGCCACCTGACTGGCACCTGTAACAGTGGCACATAAAAAGCACCATTTGAGCGTGGTCGTTGCCAGTGCCACCTGACTGGCTCCCATGCCAGTGGCACATAAAATGCACTTACTGTATGCTCAGAGTGGTTGGCATTAGAAAGGGCATCCAGCTTTAGAAACCTTGCCAGGACAGATTGGAGCCCGGTTGTAGCCTCCTGGCTTGCCAGTCCTCAGTCAAACCGTCCAACCCATGCCAGCATGGAAAGCGGACATTAAATGATGATGAGGAGTCTGTTGTGAATGAGGAATAGAAGATGTGCAGTGGGACTGAACTTAAAACCACATGGTTGCACAGCAGGTTTCTCATCTCACTCAAACAGCTATATCATTATAGTCCCACTGCATAGGCGCTGGAGTGGCTGTGTGGTAAGTTGGTAAGCTTGCTTACCAACCACATGGTTCCGGGTTCAGTCCCATTGCATGGTACCTTGGGCAAGTGTCTTCTACTATAGCCTCGGGCCGACCAGAGCCTTGTGAGTGGATTTGGTAGACGGAAACTGAAAGAAGCCCGTCGTATATATGTATATGTGCGTATGTGTGTGTCTGTGTTTGTCCCCCTCCCAAACATCACTTGACAACTGATGCTGGTGTGTTTACGTCCCCGTAACTTAGCGGTTCAGCAAAAAGAGACTGATAGAATAAGTACTAGGCTTACAAAGAATAAGTCCTGGAGTCCATTTGCTCGACTAAAGGCTGTGATCCAGCATGGCCGCAGTCAAATGACTGAAACTAGTAAAAGAGTAAAGAGTATAGTTCAAGGTCTTCTCCAAGTCTCTTCTTGCATTGACAAACCTCCTGGCAAATCCACTGACTGATCTCTTCCTATGGTCTCTGCTTGATTTACATTAACTTACTCTCGTTCCAATGTGCACTGATTGCTCTTCATTTAAACACCAGGTGCACAGCATATAATACAGTGTTATCTTAGTTAATCTGTCAAAGCAATTTTCTCTCTCTGTTCTCCACCCAATACCCAACCAACCCATGTGTGTCTAGCATTGTTCCTATGATGTTAGGAAAGTCCCTACAAAGCTGTCATGATAAACATTTGTTTTGTTAGGTTTTTTTTTGTTGTTTGTTATTTTTTTCTTCTGTTTTCGTCCAAATTTGGAAATAAGGACACAATGGTAATTATGGCTTGCAATTACATAAATGTAATTTTAGTAATTATTTTTAAACTTCTTCCTGATTGATTTTCTAACTGCAAAGGAATGACAGAAATAGAAAATTGGCAAAACTAGATGCTTCATTGTATTCAGTTTTGTTTCTCTAGATTCTGAGTTCAAATCCTACAAGAGCCAATTTAATTTTTATATATATATATATATGTGTGTGTGTGTGTACATATAACAGGCTTCTGTGAGCTTCCTGTTACCAAACCTTCATGGGTAGATTTGGTTGCTGGAAACTGAAAGAAACCTAACTAATTGTTACTCTTTTACTTGTTTCAGTCATTTGACTGTGGCCATGCTAGAGCACCGGCTTTTAGTCGAGCAAATCGACCCCAGGACTTATTCTTTGTAAGCCTAGTACTTATTCTATCAGTCTCTTTTGCCGAACCGCTAAGTTATGGGGACGTAAACATACTAGCATCGGTTGTCAAGGGATGTTGGGGAACAAACACAGACGCGTGCGCACACACACACACACACGACAGGCTTCTTTCAGTTTCTGTCTACCAAATCCACTCACAAGGCTTATATATACCACACAGCCACTGCGCCTTATATATACTTTATTAAAAAGCAGCAAAAATATCAGAAAAACTGTTACTCAGAGTTTCACGTTTCCATTCGTCAGACAGTTTTGTTTAGAATTCTAAACAAAACTGTCTGACAAACAGGAACGTGAAACTCTGAGAAACAGTTTTTCTGATATTTTTGCTGCTTTTTAATAAAGCACATTACTCTACCTCTGGTATTCTAGTACTATTTTTCATGTATGTGCTTACTCTGGTGTACATTACATTATATATATATATATATATATATATATATATATTATATATATATATATATATATATATATATATATATATACACACACACACACACCTCAGTCTGTATACTGTTGATTCTGTCTAACATGTAAATTTTTAATTATCTTTTTCAGGTGAAGCTGCTTCGTTGGTCACAGTTTCTACCAGTTCTTCTTCTGCAAAAGTATTGGCTCACCAGTTATCTGTGGTGTATTAGATACGATATTAATTTGTCTCTCTATATATACTCTTCACACACACACACACACACACACACACACACACATATTTGGAAGCCATCTTCACCCATTTAATTTGTGTTTATTCCCTATATTTTTCGCTTCCCTGTCTTCTTTAGTAGACCTTCTTCCCCTGCTAACATCTTACATCTTACTAATTTACTAAAATAACATGCTTTATCTGCCCTTGCTCACAATCCACTTAAATCAACTGACACACACACACACACACACACACACATACTCCTTAATTTTTTTTTTTTTTTTTTTTTTTTTACTTACCCCATTATGTCTTTTTCTTCTTTGTAATATGCTTACTCAATTCTAGAAGGCTATTGTATCAGCTTCAAAAACTACTGCTAGGTACCACTGTTACCACCACTACTACAACTATTAATAACTTTACTGCGGATGCATGATATAATTACGTCTCCAATATAACTGATCGGGTGAAAGCACATGGCCTTGTGGTTAGGGGTGTTGCACTCACAATTGCAAGATTGTGGTTTCAATTTCTGGACCAAGCAGTGCATTGTGTTCTTCTGCGAGACTCTTTCGCTTGGCAGAAATGTTAGCACACCGGGCGAAATGCTTAGCGGTATTACGTCTGCCGCTACGTTCTGTGTTCAAATTCCCCAAGGTCGACTTTGTCTTTCATCCTTTTGGGGTCGATAAATTAAGTACCAGTTACGCACTGGGCTCAATATAATCGACTTAATCCGTTTGTCTCTCCTTGTTTGTCCTCTCTGTGTTTAGCCCCTTGTTGGTAGTAAAGAAATATGTAATTGGACAACCTTTCAATGGAGTAGTGTCCTATTCAGGGGGTAACATTGTGGTTTTGGTCACTTATACACCTTGCAAACCAGGCTGCCGACCCTAAGCACTCTAGGGCTTAAGATAGTAATGTCCAGGGGTTACATCATAGCTGTTAAGAAATGCTGTTGCCAGAAAAGTTGTGGTGTAGCTGGTAGAGTGCCAGGCTATAAATGTAATTGCTGTATTTTAAATTTTCAAACCCCTAAAGTTCAAATTTTACTTAGGGCCAACATTGGTTATCTTTTTCTCTGAGATTGAGAACAATACGTACCAGTAATATACTGGTTGATTGGTCTTATCCCATACCCAACTGTGGCCTTCTGCTGTGCCAGTGTGGCATGCTACTACTATTATTGCTGCTGCTACTACTACTGCTGCTGCTGTGGGTGATGCTTCAGAGCCCTGTCCTGACTCAAATCTGTGCAGCAAGCTTCATAGAGAGCATCTTTTGGTGGAAGGTGTTGTAAGTTCTAATCCTCTTATAGTCACTTCTGCAAAATAAATAAATAAAATAATAAAAAATATAAATAAATAAAAAATTGGAATTCCACATTTTTCTTTGTCCCAATTTGGTAAGGGAGCATCACTTCTTTCTTTTTGTTTAGAGTTCAAGTTTTTTGGGTTTTCTACATTTTTTTTTCTATTGTGTGTGTGTGTATTTGGTAATGGTGTATTGTGTTCGTTTACTTGTTTTGGGCATTAGACTGCGGCCATGCTGGGGCACCTCTTTGAAGAACTTTTGGTTGAATGAATCAACCCCAGTACTTCACCCTCCCTTTATTTTTTCCATCCTGGTACTTATTCTATCAGTCTCTTTTGCCAAACTGCTAAGTGATGGGGATGTAAACACACCAAAACCAGTTGTCATGCAATGATGGGGTGACGAGCATAGACACAAAGGCACACACACATATATGCATATATATATATATACTAGCAGTATCGCCCGGCGTTGCTCTGATTTGTAAGGGAAATAACTATAAAGCATTTTTAGAGAGTTATAGCCAAAAAATAGCAAAAAAATGGAAAAAAGATTATGGTAAATTTTTTTTTGAGAGTTAAAACGGTCGAGTTGCGTCCCCTAGAAGTCTGTGGTTTGTGTTTCTGATTCTCGACCCCATGTCGAATTTATCGATTTTTTTTAGAACTGGGGCAACTTTTCAAAATTTTCTCTGCGTTAGTTTTGAATTATGACTTTGGGCTATGTGTGTGTCAAGTTTCATCAGAATCGGTTGAAAGCCGTGGTCAGGGTGAGGGTACAAGCAAACAGACACACAGAAACACACACAGACAAACTGCCGTTTATATAGAGAGAGATACACACTTATGTGTATATATATACACACACATGTATACACATATGTATATGTATACACATATGTATATATACATTTATACATGTGTGTGTGTATATATATATATATACATACACACACGTTTACATATATATACGTGTGTATACATGTTTATATATATATACGTGTGTATACACATACACATGTTTATATATATGTATATATACGTGTATATGTATTCATATATGTATATATACGTGTATATGTATACATATATATATGTATATATACGTGTATATGTATACATATATATATGTATACATACATGTGTGTATATATACATGTGTATATATATATATACATGTGTATATATTATGTGTGTGTGTGTATATATATATACACATACATATATAGACATGTATATATATTTATATACACATACACACAATAGGCTTCTTTCAGTTTCTGTCTACCAAATTCACTCTCTAGGCTTTGGTTGGCCTGAGGTTATAGTAGAAGAAAGAGACTTGGCCAAGGTGCCATGCAGTGGGACTGAACACAGAACCACGAGATTGGGAAGCAAGCATCTTACCACACATGTTCACAATTACTATAACAGGATAGATTACAAACTTTGCAACAGCATACCAACATTACAGCTAACCACCACCATCATCATCATAAATATTACAGTAAATATCATAACAACATCTTTCACTATCATTAGCATACTTATTATTTTTTATGTTCGTTAATATTTCATTAGTGAAGATGGCAACGAACTCACCAAATGATTAGCATGCCAGATGAAATGCTTAACGATATTTTGTCTTATTACATTCTGAGTTCAAATTTCATTGATGTTGTCTTTGCCTTTCATCTCTTCGGGGGTCTGTGAAATACCATATTTTAACATGTGTAAGGAACCCTTGTGTATATGGAACCCCCTAATGTTTGGGCTTAAAATTTGGAAAAAAAGTTTTGTAAGGGATTATAATACTATCCATGTATAAGAAACTCCCATATTTTTTAAACCTAATTTTTGATAAAAAAAAAAGGGGTTCCTTATACATGTTAAAAACAGTAAGTACCAGTGAAACACTGAGGGGTCTATGCAAATGACTTGTCGCCCTCCCTACAAATTTCAGGTCTTGAGCTTATAGTAGAAAGGATATCATAATGACATCTATCACTATCATTAGTATTGTTATTTACGTTCGTTAATATTTCATTACTGAAGAAGGTGATGAACTAACAGATTCATCAGCACAAGGCAAAATGCTCAGTGGTATTTCGTCCATCTTTAACGCCCTGAGTTCAAATCCTGCTGAGGTCAGCTTTGCACTTCTCCCTCTCAGGGTCTATAAAATAAGTACCAGCTGAGCTCTGGGGATTGATATAATCGACTTACCCCCACAATCCCTGGCCTTGTGCCAAAATTTAAAACCAAAATGGCAGAAAGCTGATGGTATCATTACTGTGCCAGGCAAAAGGATCAGCAGCATTTTATCTGTCCTTACATTCTGAGTTCAAATTCTACCGAGGTTGACTTTGGCTTTCATCATTTCAGGGTCGATAAAATAAGTACCAGTTGAACGTTGGTGTTGATGTAATTGACTTAACTGCCCCCACTCCTGGATACTGCTGGCCTTGTGCAAAAATTTGAAAGCAGCATTTCATTAGTGAAGAAGTAAAAACTAGTAAAAATTGTAAATTTGTAGAACTAGGATTAATTTAGACCTTAATAATGGAAGGCTGTGGACTGGTGGCTGATGACAGTACCGCCTGACTGGCACTCGTGCCAGTGGAACGTTAAAAGTACCATTCGAGTGTGATCATTGCCAGCGTCGCTTTACTGGCACATGTGCTGGTGGCACGTGAAAAACAATATTTGAGCGTGGTCGTTGCCAGAACCATCTGACTGGCCCTTGTGCCAGTGGCATGTAAAAGCACCCACTACACTCTTGGAGTGGTTGGTGTTAGGAAGGGCATGCAGTTGTAGAAAAACTTCGCCAGATCAGATTAGAGCCTGGTGCAGCCATCTTGTTCACCAGTCCTCTGTCAAACCTATGCCAGCATGGAAAGCGAACATAAAACGATGATTTGAGGGACCTTTTTTAATTCTATTTTGTTAATTAAACTCTTATTGCATCATAATAATAGATCAAATAATTTGGTTTCCTTTATTATTACTTTAAGAGGTTGCTCTGACAGCACTTTACTACAATCTTCGTCCTTGCTACTCCCACCTACCCTTATATAATGTGCGATAGCCCTGTAACTCCTTGATAGCAAGACACTGTGCTTGTCCTATTATACTTTAGCCTTTAGTATAAAAACCACCTCCGAAATATACCACCACACAGTCAAGGGAGTTTTTTTTCCCCCTGTTCCTTTTCTATCTTACAAATTACGACATCCTGACTAGTGTTGGTATCATGAAAAGAGCATTTATTACACAGTGTAAAGTGGTTGACCTAAGGAAGGACAGCTAACTGTAGAAATAACACCAAAGCTAACATTAGTGCTCAACGCGGCCCTGCAGCTCACCAGATCCTGTTAAACCTCCAACCCATGCCAGTATGAAAACATGTTAAATAACAATAATACTGATGATATTTTTCATCAGTAATGGATTTGCGATAAACTATAGATGTATGGTAGTTCATTGCAGCTAGTTCTCTACTACTTTCCTGCTATTTTATGAGAGAGATGCCAGTCTCAAGGATGGGTACAACTTATATCTTTTTAGCTTCTCATTTTCTCGGTTGTCTAATGTTAAAACGATTAGATCAGACACTTCTATAGATCAGAAACTTTTGCATAAAGTTCTTTCCTCAGTGTCGCACAGAAATTTCAAAGAACTTGTCCTTCTGGACACTCAGATAAACTTTCTAATGATCACCAGTCAACGATGACATTTATTGTTTTTTTATAACAAAACATCGAGCAAGAAAATTAGATGGAATGTGACATATTAAAGAGGCATGACTTTGGTAGATATGCCATAGACTGAACTACTTTCTGAATGAAATGTCCAACATCCTAACGGTCAATGTATCACACATTGTCCCCAAAGTCATTCCAATACTAATTATGTGATATTTCATAATGCATGTGTTAATGCAAAAGTGTGCACTAATGTGTTATTTGATGCATAAGTTGCGCATGGTATTTCTTCTGTGGAGACTGTTAGAATCGAAAGTGAAAGTATGTAGCCCAGTGGTAAGGGTGTTGCACTCAAGACCACATGGTCATGGTTTCTATTCCCTGACCAGAAGGAATGGTGTATTGTACTCCATCAAAACCCTTCACTCCACTCAGCTATAAATTGGATCACCCAGCAACAGACTGGCATCCTGTTCAGGGGGTGATGTTGTGGTCTTGGTCACTTATACATAACTGACCCTATGGGTCCTCGGATTTGTCATAATGATGTCCAGTCTTTGATAATTAGGATTTTGTTTAAATCATTTATCAACTCAGTCCCTAGCTATTTCATGTTCTTCTTGCTAATTAACGTGTATAAGGAACCCCCTAATTTTTGGGGCTTAAAATTTGGAAAAAAGAATTTGTAAGGGATTAATACTATCCATGTATAAGAAACTTCCATATTTTTTTTAACCTAATTTTTGACAAAAAAGGGTTCTTTATACATGTTAAAATATGGTATAAACTAAAACCACATTTAATGGAGTAACATGAGCTGGCAGAAACGTTAGCACGCTGGGCGATGTGCTTAGCGGTATTTCGTCTGTCATTACGATCTGAGTTCAAATTCCGCCGAGGCCAACTTTGCCTTTCATCCTTTTGGGGTTGATAAATTAAGTACCAGTTGCGTACTGGGGTCGATCTAATTGACTGGCCCCCTCCCCCCAAAATTTCGGGCCTTGTGCCTAGAGTAGAAAAGAACATGAGATACTCTCTCTGAAATTTCTCCCCTTTAAACATTGGCTCTAACCCAGATTGACTTAGCTCATTCTTTATCTTTCTAAGCATGATAAGCAGTTATACATTGAGGAAATGGAAACAGAGTGGTGGGCAGAGCATCATAAGACAGACCTGAATATTATTCATTAATTAGATGTCCTGTTTAACCCTTAATTAAGCATTCAGATTATTTTGTCCAGTTTAATGCTTATTTATTTATATTGTTTTGAATTAATTATACGTTATCTTGTAGCTTTGAGATTTCAATGATGTGAATGCTTAACTTTTGAATGGCATTGTTGGGTAGGTACAAGAGGCTGGACCTGGCCAGTTTCATTGTAAAACAGGTGGAATGTTTGGGCTGGATGCCATCAGTTTTAAATGCAAAATACACCATGTGTATAAATAGTGCATAAAATTTAAATTAGAGAAGTATTTTAACAGTGATGGTGGTGAATGTGGTAGTGGTGGTCATGGCAAGTTACATAATTTATGAGGTTGTTCAGTTTCATGTAAGACTGCAGCAGCCCCTAATCCTCTACAAGCTACACCTGTTGTATGATTTGAACTCAGCAGGCAAACCAACAAAACACTAATCAGTTATATAGAGCTCCCACTGCTTGCAACAATAAATTTTTTGTAAAAAGTATCAGAGACAAAATGTGAATAAACTGTCAGTCTTTAATTAAACTGTGACACTGCTGGTTCATTATCTGAAAAGGATTTTGAAATTGGTTAGTCTCCCTAATGGCAGCTCCTGACAACTTTTTCCTGGAATAAATAATTAAGATTCTGACTTTTTCCCTAATTCTCCAATTAGCCTCAGTCACAGTAGAAAGAGGTGTGAGAACCAGTTGAACTATCTATCTATGTCAAGGAATTTAGCTCACCTAGGACACACACACCATAATATAATTTATGTGTGTATCCATATGAATCAGTCATAGGCAACCTCTGATCTGTGAGTCATTGTTAATGGCACACCTAAACGAAAACCCACTTGAATTGTTTTTAGTAGTGTGGCCCACCTAATGATGAACCATTTAGCGTGTGGCCCACTTTTTGAACAAGGTTATCCTGCCTGGTATAATTATTAAGCCAAAGCCTCTTTGCTACAGGGACAGCTGCTCAAAACCCTTTTTCTTTTTTCTTTCTTATGGTCCTTAACCCTTTTGAAACCAACCTGCTCAAGACTGCCCCTTGCTTCTATGATAAAAAATTTCTATATAAAGTGATTTTAATGAAAATTTCCCATTAGCCTTCCAGATGAATTTATGACCAAGGTGTTTTAGTAAATTCTATTCCAAAATTAATTGAAATAAAAAGGGTAAAGTTCAACCGAAATATGACAACAAAAGGGGTCACAGTAACAGAGGAAAGATTTTTAAACATACTTTTTTTTTGAAATTAGATGTTTATTGATCTTTTCTTCTGACCCACCTCTCCTTGTTTTTTTCTTTTTATCCTTTCTTGTAAATCAAAAGAAAGGTCTAGTGGGGGTAAATAGATGTTGCATTTGTTAAGTTCCAGAAATGGGACGAAAACTTTCTTCACGGGGTCTGTACCATTTTGTAGGGTTTGGGAAATTTTTACTCAGATATTGCGCCTGATCTTTTAGATCTGTGCTCCCTCTCTTTCTCTCTCTCTAACCACAGCTTATTTTGGTACCTACTTGTGCTCTAACAAACTAATGTACCACACCCAGTATGATGTTATGTCTTACTCAGATTGCCTAATAATAATAATAATAATAATATTAATAACAATAAATATAATAATAATAATAATAATAGTGGTGGCCGGGGAAGGAGAGCTAGAGAAAGAAAAAGGCGTAGAGACCAAGAATGGTTATTGTTACACTATTGGCATAGATTGAAATCAGAGCAAACATTTGGTTTTCATGTGTGTGTGCGTGTGCACATGTATATGTATGTGTGTGTGTGATGCATATAAGGATGTTTATTATAAACATGTTCGTACACTCGTGTGCACATGCACACACACACGCGTACAGGGATATGCACACACACACACACACACACACACACACACACACACAATTGAAGATTTGGAATGTCTATGTTTACCTTGGATAAAAGACTCCCATTAAGTCAGACACTTCTAGATATTCCACAAATTGTTAGCAATGGGCAGGTGGGTAGATGGGGGGAGTATGGTTATGGTGGGGTCGGAGGGCAGGGGGTGAGAATCGTGTAGGTAAAAATAGTTGCAGTGTTCAGTAAATGAGATTTCATGGCTTCTATTGTAGACACTGTCTTGTATGTCTATATACACAGGTTGCTATGCTACACCTCTTCTTCAACCATTGTATAATGGTGTGTGTGTATATATATATATACTTACACACACACACACATACTTAAATGTCTACATAAACACATACACATTTGTGTGTGTGAAGCAGAGTTGGGCTGACTGGCTACGTAAAGGTATTAACCTTTATACATGTAGCTTGTAGGTTCAAACCCCAATACTGGTATTTCATTGTTTTTTTAGGAACAACATTTTATTCTGTACACACCTGTCCAGTTGAATTTGGGAATAGTTATCAGATCACCTGGGAGTGTTAACCTGCAAAGGCCTGGCATCCTATTCAGGAAAACATTTCAGTTTTCGTCTGCTACACTATTTAAGCTAAATACCAATTCTTAAAGGGTCTATCTCTATCTGTCTCTCTCTCTCCAAGGGCCTAGGAGACACTTAACACTACATACTTCTCCCTCTCTCTCATAACACACACACATACATATATATATATATATACACACACATAAGAATAAGAACGGTGAAATTCACATCTTATATATAATACCTATATATATGTATATATACATATATATTCCTATACATACCTATATATGTGTGTATATACTTTATATATATATATATTTCTTACATATATATTCTTATATATACGTACATATATGTGTATATATATATATTATATGTATGTATATATATAGATATATATATATATAGATATATATATATATATATATATAGATATATATATATATATATAGATATATGTATATATATATATATATAGATATATATATATATATATATATATATAGTATATGTATATATATATATATATATATAGATATATGTATATATATCTATATATGTATGTATATATATACACACACACACATGTATGTATATGTATATATATATGTATTATATGTATATATATATATATATATATATGAAAGACAGTGACAATGGGAGCAGCCCTTAACTGCCTCCATATGTAGCTTCATATTGAAGTAACGTATTATTAGTGGCACACCCTCACACATACATCTACACACACGTACATACGGTTGTGTGCAAACTCTTATCTAAGCTGCTGCTGCTTCTTCTCGTCTTCCTCCTCCCCCCTCTCCTCTTCTGCTTTTTTTGTGTTGATATAACATGGTGTATATTTGCTCATTTCCTGAAACGGCCTTTTTGTTCATCTCAACTTCCACACACACACACATAAAAGAGAATAAAGAAAATAAAAAAAATGAAGATATCTTCTCCCTTTCAGACAGTCGCACAGAAATACCATTAAACATCTGCACCTCCATTTAATGCAAATATTCTCTTTGTAACAAAACAAAACAAAAAAAAAATAAAATAAAATAACAAAACAAAACACCCCAACTATCTTCTGCCCCAACCTGATTCCTCTGCCTAGATTCACCCCTACCAAATTTAAACATCTGTCTGTCTGTGCGCAGTTTTACTTATTCTGTTCTAAGCTTAACATTGATCCGTCCATCTTGTTTTATAATCAGTCCTTCACTTCCTTAGATTATTTAACCGTTTTTAGCATTCAGATTACCCTCTCAAATGTAATGCTTATTTTATTCCTATTGCCCTGAATTAATCCTGCATTATCTCATAGCTTTGAGATTTCGATGTTGTGATTGTTTATTTTTACAATGACATGGCATTAGGAAGGGCATCCAGCTGTAGAAACTCTGCCAGATCAAGATTGGGGCCTGGTGCAGCCATCTGGTGTGCTAGCATGGAAAGCGGACATTAAACGATGATGATGATGATGATTGTAGGGTAGGTGCAAGAGGCCAGATCTCACTAGTTTGAACATAAAACAAGTTGGGTATTTGGGCTGGATATGGTGAGTTTAAATGCTAAACGGTTAACCCTTTAGCATTCATATTACCCCGTGAAATGTTCTGCTCATTTATTCACGTTGTTTTCAGTTATGCATTTTACTTCATAGCTTCAATGTTTCAGTGATGTGATTGTTTATTTTTACAATGACATTGTAGGATAGGTATGAAAGGCTGGATCTGGCTGGTTTGAACATAAAACCGGTAGAACATTTTGGCTGGATATGGCCTATTCAATTGCTAAAGGGTGAAACCATTGCAGCCTGCACCAGGTTCTCAGTGGTGCACTGGTCCATGTATGTCTGTTGTTGATCCTTCTGTTTTTTCCCCCTAAGATCCCATTGTTATGGTATGTTTAACCCTTGCGTTACTGTATTTATTTTGAGATGCTCTGTGTTTCTTTCAATTATTTTAAATATAACAAAGAATTTAGTAAAATAACTTAGTTATCATTAAGCTCATGTTAGGAACATAAATTGTGACTAAGGTTTGGTGGAAGATTTTAATACAAAACTTATGAAAACAAAACATTTGTACTACAGAGCCAGAGCCGATTTTGGCCGGGTTAGTAACAAAAGGGTTAAGTCATCAGTAAGCAAATTTAACAATTGACTACTGAACTATACCCCTCGTTACATAACTTGCTAGAGCTGGTTCATTTTGAAGATACTAGGATGTATTCCAGCTCTATATTTAAGAGATGAGGAATTATGTACATTATTTACATTCGACGGATATTTGTCCTCATCTTGTTTGTTGTTAACACAACGTTTCGGCTGATATAAGAAGGCTGGAGGGTATATCAGCCGAAACGTGTTAACAACAAACAAGATGAGGACAAATATCCGTCGAATGTAAATAATGTAGGATGTATTCTTTTCTACTCAAGACCTGAAATTTTGGAGGAGAGTGAGGGGCAGTCGATTAGATCGACCCTCAGTATGCAACTGGTATATAGTTTATCGATCCCAAAAGGATAAAGGGCAAAGTCAACCTCGGCAGAATTTGAACTCAGAACATAAAGACAGATGAAATACCACTAAGCATTTCACCTGGCTGCTAATGTGCATTCAGTTAATCGTTTGGTCATCCAGCTTTTTGTGTTTTGAGGTTAGATTGTGGTGGGGGACAGAGCTAGTTTCTGAGATCCATCTCACATATTGCAGTACAAGACAAGCAAACGTGTCACTCGCTGTGAATATGATAGTAGAAGCATTATACATGGCATAAAGCACAATATATAATATATGTGCCTGCATGGAAGGTGGATGTTAAACGATGATGAAGATTAATAATTATCGCTAAGCTAACATGACAGTCCAGAAAAATAGGATGAATGCCGCTGTTGATTAGCTCCAAGAGGCCATTGCCTCTAGCTAGTTATGTGACACACAAAACTGATGACGATGATATATATACACAATAAAATACAGAAAACATATATAGTATTTTGTGTTTTCTAAAATGCATGTGTTTTGGCAAATTACTGCTTCTTAGTATACAAGTTCAAACCTTGCCGTTATCTTTCTGGGATTAGCTGAGCCATTGTTAGTTACCCATTGCTAGTTGGCAATCCGTCAGTTATAATAATGAGTACTCCAGCTGATCTGATCAATGGAACAGCCTGCTCATGAAATTAATCTGCAAGTGGCCGAGTACTCCACAGACACACATACCCTTAATGTAGTTCTTTGGGAGATTCAGCATGACACAAAATGTGAAAAGGCTGGCCCTTTGAATTACAGGTGCAATTGGTTTTTTGCCACCTGAGTGGACTGGAGCAATGTGAGATAAAATATCTTGCTCAAGAACATAACATGCTACTAGGAATTGAACTCATATCATCACGGTTGTCAGCTAGTATTTTGTCTGTCTTTACGTTCTGAATTCAATTTCCACCGAGGTCGACTTTGCCTCTCATCCTTTCGGGGTCGACAAATTAAGTACCAATGAAATCGCCCAGTCCCTTCCCCCAAAACTTCAGGCCTTGTGCCTATAATAGAAAAGATTATTAACTGTATACTCCAGCCTCAAATATGTCCTTGTGTCTAATTAAAATAGATAATTAGTATGAAGCTATTTTGGTCTGATTGCTTCTACATTGTGTTTTGTTTTAGTTAAAACGTTTATTTTTATTAGGTTTTGGTTCTCTAAAGCAGTGCTCCTCAAACTACCTGATGTGGTATACTAGCATTTTTTTTTCTTAGGTGCCTGGGACCCGGTAATATTTCTTAGTAATATTAATTTATACCAGAAAGACAATATATATAATGAATATAAGGCGGCGAGCTGGCAGAATCGTAAGCACGCCGGGCGAAATGCTTTCGTCTGCCGCTACGTTCTGAGTCCAAATTCCGCCACGGTCGACTTTGCCTTTCATCCTTTCGGGGTCGATAAATTAAGTACCAGTTATGCACTGGGGTCTATATAATCGACTTAATCCGTTTGTCTGTCCTTGTTCCTCCTCTCTGTGTTTAGCCCCTTGTGGGTAGTAAAGAAATAGGTATTTCGTCTGTCTTTATGTTCTGAGTTCAAATTCTGCTGAGGTCGACTTTGCCTTTCATCCTTTCAGGGTTGATAAATTAAGTACCAGTGAAAAGCCTGGGGTTGATATCATCGACTACTCTACCCCCGCCACCGAAATTCAAGGTTTTGTGCCTCCAGCAGAAAGGATTATTATTATTATTAAGGCAGCAAGCTGGCAGTGTTATTAACATACTGGACAAAATGCTTAGTTTTTTCCATTCAGAGTTCAAATCCCACTGAAGTCAGTTTCGTCTTTTATCCTTTTATGATTGATAAAATAAAGTCCCAGTTGAACACTGGGGTCAGTGTAAATGACTGGCTCCCTCCTGAAATTTCAGGCTTTGTGCCTGTAGTAGAAACAAATATTATGAAGAAGGTGAACTGGGAGAATCATTAGCACCTTGGGCAAAATGCTTTGCCGTATTTCTTCTGGCTCTTTATGTCCCAAGTTCAAATACTGCTGAAGTAAACTTTGTCATTCATCCTTCCAGGGTCAGTAAAATGAAGTACCAGTTATGTACTGGGGTCAATGTAATCAGCTATTTCTTTCTCTCAAAATTACTGGCTTTGTGCCAAAATTAGAAATAAATTATTATTAAGGCGAGGGCAGCAAGGTGGCAGAATCGTTATTATGCCAGGCGAAATGCTTAGCGGTATTTTGCCCTTTGGTACATTCGGAGTTCAAATTCTGCCGGGGTCGACTTTGCCTTTCATCCTTTTGGGATTGATTAGATAAGTACCAGTTATGCACTGGGGTCGATATAATCGACTTAATCCGTTTGTCTGTCCTTGTTTGTCTCCTCTGTGTTTAGCCCCTTGTGGGCAGTAAAGAAATAGGTATTTCCTCTGTCATATTCTGAGTTCAAATTCTGCTGAGGTCGACTTTGCCTTTCAACCTTTCAGGGTTGATGAAATAAGTACCAGTTACGCACAGGGGTCAATGTAATCAACTAGCCCCCTTCCCCATCAAATTTTCCAAGGCCTTGTGCATAGAATAGAAATAATTATTATTAAGGCAGACTTGTTAACATGCCGGAGAAAATGCTTAGCAGCATTTCATCCATCTTATGCTTTGAGTTCAAATTCTGCTGAGGTCAACTTTGCCTTGTCATCCTTTCAGGGTCGATGAAATAAGTACCAGTTAAACACTGGGGGTCGATGTAATCGACTCATCCCCACCTTTCCCAAACAGCCCTTGTGGCAAAAATTTGAAATACTCTATTTGTTTCAGTCATTTGACTGTGGCCATGCTGGAACACCACCTTTATTTAGTTGAGCAAATCAACCCCAGGACTTATTCTTTCTAAGCCTAGTACTTATTCTATTTGTCTCTTTTGCCGAACCGCTAAGTTACGGGGACGTAAACACACCAGCATCGGTTGTCAAGTGATGGGGGGACAAACACAGACACAAACACACTCACACGACGGGCTTCTTTCAGTTTCCGTCTACCAAATCCACTCACAAGGCTTTGGTCGGCCCCAGGCTATAGTAGAAGACACTTGCCCAGTGGGACTGAACCTGGAACCATTTGGTTCGTAAGCAAGCTACTTACCACACAGCCACTCCTACACCTATAATTATTATTTCAAACTTAATGTAAAACCATTTTATTTTTCTAATTCACTTTTCTTAGCCGAATTTATAAGTGAAACAAAAAAATGAAAACTGATAAATTACAAATTTTCTTGGATTGACTGAAAATTAAAAAAATACACACACACATATAAACATCCATTACACACACACATATATACACACATGCATGCATACACACATTCACTCTGAACAGAAAGGACAAGCCTGTTGTATGAAACGAACCCCTTTTAATAAAACTGTTTTTGATCTCTTTGATGCATCTTCTCCCATCTCACCTAACACTTAACCGTGTCTCGTGTCTTGTCCTTCTTGATGTCCCTATACTTGACCAGGTCAAGCATTCTATTTAATTTACGATTTGATTTATAATTAATTTGCTTATTTTTTATTTATTTAGTTTTGTTTTTTTTGTTTTTGTTTATATATATGTATATGGTTTTTTTTTTTGGTTTTTTTTTTTTCAAATTACAAAGAAGAAAAAAATTATAATGGTCTTTTCTCCCCCTCACCTCTCTCTCCAATTTTTCTCTCTTTCTCAAATACACACACACACACACACACACACACACACGTGCATATGTACATACATAGGCATAAACACAATTTTATGAATTAATTTACTGAAATGAAAAATAAAAAAAAAAGGTCCCCAAAAACTAAATATGTATTAAAACAAAAAAAAAAAAAAGAGGGGGGTACAAAAACCTTGTGATTTACTTTTTGGACCTTGTCTTTATGCTGGACCCAACATCTTAAATATTTGCTGGGGCCAGCAGCTCTTGTTTATCTGTACATGTATGATGGCCTATTTTTTTATATATATATATATATATATAAGGGTATTAGTTTGGATCAGTTTTGTTTTATCATGCTAGCCTAGGTTTCAGAATTTAAAGAAAAAAAAAAGCAGAAAAAAAAAAATAGCCAGACAATGATTGTATTATTGGCAGAATGATAAATAAAATTAAATAAAAAGAAAAATAACAGAAAAATAAACAAAGTTTTAATACACAATGTTGTTATTGTTTTGTGTTTTTTTGTTATTTATTATTTGAAATTTCTGGTTTTTTTTTATTTCTTGTTGTTCATCATCATCATCATCGTTTAGCATCCACCTTCCATGCTGGCATAAGTCGGACAGTTTGATAGGAGCTGGCATGGCAAAAGACTACACCAGACCTCTGTGTCTGTTTTGGCAGGGTTTTTATGGCTGGATGCCCTTCCTACCCCTATCCTCCCCTCCTGAGTGGACAGTGTTTTTTTACATGGCACCAACAGAGGCGAGGTCAGTTTTGGTAAGGTTTTTACAGCTGGATGCCCTTCCAAATGCCAACCACTTTACAGTGTGGACTGGATGATTTTTATGTTGATACTAGCTGCTGGACCCAGTGTTGCTCATGTTTTCCATGTTGAAGTTAAGCCCACCTCTGACCTTTTTTCGAAATCTACATTCCCTGTGCCAACTATTACCCATTGAGATGTATCTGGTTCGACAGGCTATTGCAGGATGAGTAGACATGTGGCAGGCGGAGGAAAAATGGTCAGAGCAGGCAATGGAGTTTTGTTGACGGAGCGGAGTTTTTGCAGCCAACAATGTGTTCAGTGGTGCAGAGGACACAAATGTAAATAAGCATTTCTTTAGAGACTATTCTATCGATTTTCTTGAAATTTTACAGGTGAAAAAATGCAAAAGCTGCAGGAAAAATAACATCATTATGGGAATTTCCATTCAAACGCCTGACTGAGCTCACAAAACTCGATGCCAACTGAGCATTATTGAGTTTTCAAAAAATTTCAGCTTTATTTGAACTTCAGGGCATGTGATCTACCTATGTGCCAAAAATCATTAAAATTGGTTGGGCAGTGTGGGAGGAGTTAGAGTAACCTCAAACACACACACAGACACCATTACACTTTTTTTTTTCTCTCTAGTTTCAGCTCAGAGCTGCGGCCATGCTGATGCACCGCCGTTTATGTATATAGATTTCAAAAACCATCTTCTATGTTTGGGAGATGATAAAGTCTCTCTACTTAGCCACCAGCAGCTTCACAACCCTTTAGCATTCAAATTATTCTCCAAAATATAATCTTTCATCTTTCACTTGTTTCAGAATGTGACTATTGTTTTAGAATGCACCCACTACACTCTCGGAGTGGTTGGCGTTAGGAAGGGCATCCAGCTGTAGAAACATTGCCAGATCAGATTTGAGCCTGGTAACCCATGCCAGCATGGAAAACGGACATTAAACGATGATGATGATGATGAGCAGGCTGTCCTATTAATCAGATTAGGTAGAGTACTCATTGTCGTAACTGACAGATTGCCAACTAGCAATGAGTAGTAACAATGGTTTAGCTAATCCCAGAAAGATAACTGCAAGGTTTGTACTTGTATGGTTTATACTAAGAAGCAAGTCCTAGCAGTAATTTGCCAAAACACATGCATTTTAAAAAGCACAAAATACTATATATGTTTTCTGTATTTTATTATCTGTGTGGCTCAGTGGTTAGAGCATGAGGTTCACAATCTCAAAGAAAGTTCAATTCCCGGACTGAGCTATGAGTTGTGTTCTTGAACAAAACACTTTATTTCACGTTGCTCCAATTCAATCGTCTCTAATAATGAGTTTTGACATCACTGGTGCCAAGCTGTATCGGCTTGTGTGAATGGGGGACTGTTGGTCTTTCATAAACAACCTTGCCTGGACTTGTGCCTCAGACAGGAACTTTCTAGGTGCAATCCCATGGTCATTCATGACCTAAGGGGGTCTTTACCCTTTTATCATATTTTATATATATATATATATATATGCTTGGATAATAAGTGTGGGAGAGCTACACCTAATGATTGGTTTCATTCATTTGTCACTGAATTTCTGGACCTGTTGCAAGATGGATAATGATGTTTGGAGGTGTTCTGAGGATGTTCCAGCATGGCCAGAGTAATCCACATATCTCATGCTCTGAGGTACACATTTCACAACAACATTGCAAGATATTTCTTTACTCCTTATTAAAATTTGACCACTGATGCTTATATGTTCTTCATGAATTCCTTGAGAAGTCCAGTCTTCATATCTCTAACGGGACAGACAAGCCCATAAAGAATTTCACAGAGAGTTTAAGAGTTTTTGACTATCCTCAACATAGTTTAGCATACTAGCACCTTTACCCAAGAAGTTACACAAAGCTGTATGTCTGTTAAGTGCACAGTCATCAATTCACTGCGGGGCAAAGTTCACCGTCATCAATTCACCGTTTATTTTTCTATAAAACTGTTTTTAACTATTAATGGTGAGGTACTATACATGGTGAATTGATGGTAGTGAACTTTCCCTGTGGTGAACTTATCTGTAATCACAGAACTGCATTTAAGCAATTTGTGGAGTCTCAGCCAAGAGATGGATCTGCATCAGATGACTGTTAATTTGTCATTGAATTTATGGACTAGTGGATTGTGACATCTGAAGATGTAATAGTCAGAAATGATATCTGTTATATGGTTTCTCTGGGAGTCAACTCCATACATGAAGCTGCATATGACTTCCTGCCCTTGAATACAAACCTGGTGAAGAAGGTGGGAGGGAATTAGATAACTCTAATATACACACTCTGCCAAAGCAAGCAGACTGTGGATCATATCCTGAGTTCATGCAAAGTGGAATTAACCCAAGCGAGGCACACATGGAGACACAATCAGGTACTTAAAGAGATCTTACATGTGCACTTTCATACATATACACCTCAGATGTGAGTGCATGTATATATATATATATATATACATGCATATCATCATCATTTATGTCTGTCATCCATGCTGGCATGGGTTGGACAGTTCTATCAAAGCTGGCAAGCTGCATCAAATTCCAGTCTGATTTGGCATAGTTTCTATGGCTGGATGCCCTTCCTAACACCAACCACTCTGAGAATGTAATGGGTGCTTTTATATGCTATATATATATATATATATATATATTTTCAAGAAAGTTAGAGGTTGTGAATCCAACCAACTAAGGGATAATATCTATCCAATATACTGCTGGTAGAATACCCAATTATTAATACACAAGTGTTTTTTATTGCATTACAATTACATTACCGAGTGTACTAAATGAGTGAAGGTAAAGAGTTTATACATGTATGTATATTGTTGTAATTGTCATTTTAGTAAATAAATAAATAGACATAATATGTCTAAAAGTTGATGAATACCACCTATTGATCCCCTCCATTTTCTTATTGCTCTGTCTGCACACACACACAACATATATGTGTGTGTGTGTGTGTGACCAACCCGGCTCTCGGATGTTATACATCGCTGGTCACTATGCATTTTGCATCTTTTTAACTTTTAAATGATGCCACACCACTCTGATTGGAGGGCTTTTCTGTTGCAGGGTGACCCCTTTTACAGCTGAGTGGACTGGAACAATGTGAAATGAAGTTTTTTGCTCAAGAATACAACATACTACCAAGTTCTAGAATTGAACCCATGGTCTGGTAATCATGAGTGCAACACCCTAACCAATAGGTCACATGCCTTCACACACACACATATTAAAGAGTGAAACAATCCAAAATAGTATAATGGTTTGGTAGAATCAGTAGAGTGATGAAGGTGGTGAGCTGGCAGAAATGTTAGCACGTCGGGCGATATGCTTATCGGTATTTCATCTGCCGTTACGTTCTGAGTTCAAATTCCGTCAAGGTCGACTTTGCCTTTCATCCTTTCAGGGTCGATAAATTAAGTACCAGTTGCCTACTGGGATCGATCTAATGGACTTAATCCCTTTGTCTGTCCTTGTTTGTCCCCTCTATGTTTAGCCCCTTGTGGGCAATAAAGAAATAAGAATCAGTTGAGCGATGGACAAAAATCTTTTCTAATTGTTAATTGTGTATTTCTATCTTCTGACTTGAAATCTCATTAAGTCTGGTTATAGCTCTACCTTTCCAAAGTAATAAAATCTGTGTCAGGTGAGTGCGGGGTGGGTGTGTTTGATCTAATTGACTATTCCTTCCTCCAGGTTTAAGGTGCAGGAATAACTAAGTTTGCATTTGAACAACATGGTTTTAAGTTCACTTCTAACGTGTAGTAACTTGGGTGTGTCTTCTACTATAGCCCCAGATTCACCAATGATTTGTGAGTGAATTTGGTGGACAGAAACCATGCCAAGCCCATTATATCATATATCACCATTATTTTAATGTCCATTTTTTTTTTTATTGTTGGATGGAGTTTATTAAAGTGGATTTTCTTACAGCCAGCTGCCCGTCCTGTCACCAGTCTTTATCTGTTTCCAATCAAAGTAATATTTCTCCATGACCAGACATGTTTTCACAGCCTTATTAGACGACTTGGTAGTCAGAAACTGGAAGAAGCCCATTTTATATATATATAAAGCAAAATAAGCAACAGGATATCCAGAGGTACAATCATTTCAAGCGACTCCATTTAATTAAACAATGCAATCATTACATCAATTTAAAATGCAGAGCAATCCTCAGCTGCATAAATACATAGGATTGAATTAAATTAAAACAGATGGACACATTAGTATGATTTTACCTAAAAAAACTCCAAGAAGGTAAGGAGATAGACAAAGACCATGGTGTCTTCACTTCAGCTTATATATATATATATATATATATGTGTATATATATATGTGTGTGTGCTTGTGTGCCTACCTTTTTCTTGTAAAATGACCATCTCTGTCATCCTGTGTTTGTTTCCAATATTGTGGCCATATCTGACCATGGGGAAATATTACCTTACTTGGAAATAGCTGAAGGTTGGTGATAGGAGGGACATCCCATCATAGAAAATCTACCTCTATAAATTCCATCTGACCCATTCAAGCAAAAGAGAATGGACATTATGATAATAATACATAGAGTTAGAATGAATGCTGTAGAATGAAACACCAGCATGTTTGTATCCATTTGATGACACTGATGTCCTTCAGAATGACACATAATATTTATAGATTAAATTAATTCTTTGCCTCTAAGTACCTTAATGCTGTGACTCTCCAACTAGAATGAAAAAAAATTTTTTTTAAAAAGACCCACATTAGAAATAGAATTTGACACTCCTACTTCTTTATTGATAAGACCAAAACTTATCATTCATTTCAATTTACCGGAGTGCTGGACAAATTTACAAGATTTAAAACCATCCTACTTTATATTAAAATAAATAATTTGTCTGCCTCTTTATTAATCCTCACAACCTCATCCACGTGAGAAAAGTTGTATTAACGCACAATAAAGTCTTTTTAAATATGTCAACATTCACACACCTTTTATTTTGGAATATTTTGAGATAAACGCAGGGTTTTAATTCTAGGTATATTGAAATATTGAAGTAACGTAACATGAATATGGAAAAAGAAATGTATCTTAAGAGCTGAAGTTTGAGACTAGAGTTCACTTCAAAATATTTATTATTTTATATTGATGTCTGCTTAAGTCAATGTTGTAACGACAGTTAAGACCAAAAAGAAGCATCAAGAAATAAAGGAACGTGAAGAATGAAACCTGCGTCAAAAAATAAGGACACAGACATTAAGCAAGATTTTCAGGGGAGGTAACTATGCTGGAAATTATTTCCATGGGAGGCAATTCATGACGACCAGTTTATATTACGATATAAATTATATATAAAATATATATAAATAGTGAGAGAATACCATATGCAAACTACAGCGATGTGAAAAATAATAATTGAAAGTTAAACAAAGGGATAATGATAAATGAAAGGTTTTAGGTTAGTAAAAACAATTAATTGGCGAAAAAATTCGAAGAAAATTAAGTGGAACGAGCGTTCAATTGGAAATCTGTTCAAAAGAACAGGATTTGAATAATAAATTTTAAAATATAGAAATTATTCATAATATTTTATCTTATAAGTTTAATATGTTGAATAATTAAGTTTGTTTTTTTCTTTTTTTTTTTTCGACGTAGAAAAATTATTAACATCATTTGAAAATTTGCTATATGACTTACATAAACGCCTGGACTTCAGTGGTAGATAAGATTAAATTATTGTTAAGTATTTCGAAATAAATCATTCTATTAGATAAAGTTTATATCAACTCTTCGTAATTTCAGTAGCAATTTAAAAACAGTGAAGTCAACAACTTTGACAGGTCAAAGGCAGAAGTTACCTCCCCTAAGAAATATTTCTTTGTTCTTAGTTATCTCCCTTTAGCTATATTTTCACGAATTCTTAACTTACCTTTATTTGTTTCAGTCATTTGACTGTGGCCATATTGGAACACCGCCTTTAGTCGAGCAAATCGACCCCAGAACTTATTCTTTGTAAGCCTAATACTTATTCTATTAGTCTTTTTTGCCGAACCGCTCAGATACGGGGGACTATCCGAAATAAATGAAGGGTGACAAACTTGACTCCGAGTGCAAATCTTATTTTGCAATGAAATGCTTTTTGAAATGCTTTTTACTTCATCTTTCTTGAGCTGACAAAACAATAAGAAAATGAATATATATCAAACTTGCTATGAATACTTTATTTTCAACAGTATTGTTCTTAATTTTGTTTAGGGTCCAAGTGAACGCAACTTAAGCACAAATATGACGAAATGGATTTAAGCCACGATTAATCCGTCCTTTAAGGGATATATAGGACTACAACTATTTCTTTTCTAAGACAGGATATGATTTTATAGAGATTTGGCTGTTATTTCTAGCCCAGTGAAGTTACTACGTTCGGTCGTTTTCATATTGTGCGCCTGGAACACTGGCACTTTATTGACTACAAACAGAAATCGTTGGTACATTAAACAATTGGTAATGAAATTACTTAACCAGGAATCGAACACGTGTCGCAGGCTTGATTTGACAGGGATTCCGCAGAAGTCAACATCTAAACAAGCGAAGTCAACTAAACAAGCGAAGGAAAGAAACTCTACCTGATCTGAAATGCTAGAAATATTAACCAAATCTCCTATAAATCACACCATATAGATATAACGAAAGGACACATTGGACAACATGGTTCCTGGTACATAGAATACGGGGGTCGATCATGACAAGAATACTTTCCATCATTTGGTAGGGTTGAGTAAAGCAGACCCAGAGTGATACGACAATGGAATCAATAAAATTGACCACACACGCATACATACACTACCGTCAGAAATTAATTAGCACCCTTGATTTGCTCACCATGAAGCACGGTGGGGGTGGTCTGATGGTGTGAGGGGCGTTCAGCTACAGTGGTGTTGGGCGGCTCTATGCCGTCGAAGGCAACATCAACGCAGCAAAGTACGTTGAGATAGTACGGGATACCTCTTTGGTGGCGAGGAGTACGTGCTGGCCAGTCACCTGACCTGAACCCTATTGAGAACCTCTGGAGTCGATTGGGTAGGGATTTGAATGTGCAGCAATACAGGAACCGACACGAGCTGTTTGGGGCACTTCTTGCTGTATGAGGGGCCATCCCTGCACAGTACCTGCAGGCACTCATAGACAGCATGCCGACCCGCGTAGCAGCTGTCATTGCTACCAAAGGAGGAGCAACAAGATATTGACTAAATTTCACGATTAATAACAATTATGTGGTGTGCTGGGATATGTTTTAATAAATTTTTGATTAAAAACGAGTTCGTTTCTGATAATAAGTTAATTAAATTAAGAAAATGTAAGAAAATGTAGAAATTTGAGAAGTGCTAATTAATTTCCGACGCAAGTGTATATATTCAGCCTCTTTCTTCCGGCCATTTCACTATGTTGAACCGTTAATCTCTATACATTTTCTCTCTCTCCGTCTTCTTTTAATCCTCTGTCCATTTTCCCCACTCTTAATCCTTTCTGTCGAAGAGCGTAGGCTCGAAACGTAAAATACTTCTCCATTCTTCCCCAGCGTTAAACTAATACACTTGCTTGTTCCTACACCCATGTTCATCTTTTGTTTTCTGTTAATTTGAACTATATATATATATATATATATATATATATATATATATACATACACACTTTTGTTTTAATCATTAGACAGCGGCCATGGTGGGGCAACAACCTGAAGGGCTTTAGTCAAACGAATCGACTCTGGTACTTACTTTTTTTAAAACCCTGTTACCTACTGAAATGGCCCCTTACGCTGAATCACCAACTAACGGGATTAACACCGGTTGCCAAGTAGTGGGGGTGGGGGTGTTTACAAACTTCTTTCAGTTTGCGTCTACTAAATCCACTCACGAGGCTTTAGTCGCCCTCGAAGCTATAGTAGAAAACACTTGCCCAAGGTGCCGCGCAGTGGGACTGAACCCAGAACCATATGGGTGAGAAGTAAGCTTTTTACCACACACATACGCCTCCCCCACCCACATACGGTGAATTGGCCGAGTTGTTAGAGAGTCGAGAAGAGTATCTTGCAGTATCTGTTCCGGTTCGTTGTGCACCGTGTTCAAATACTGCCAAGATCAGATTTATCTTTTATCCTTTCGATGAAGAATGTAAAAAACATCAGCTGTGGTCAGAATTGGTGTGGGGTGGGCTCTGCGAGGTCGAAAAAGTACTCAACACTGCAGCCATGGGCTCTGGACTTATGCTGGAGTTCAGAGTCCATGTCACATCACACACACATTAATATTTATACAATACAGTGTCGTATGCTCATTTCAGTTCCCAATCGGTTTCGTACACGAAAAGTGTGCAGAAAGTGAAGGGCGACGGCTCTCTGCTACTGGAGGTCAGGAAGTGTTACATCCGGTTTGAGAATGTTGTGAAAAAACGAAATGGAAAAAAGCCTTCGAAGACGTTCAGAGGATAGATTTATCTAGATTTAATGCCTTTTCCGCCAGGATCAGAGTGTTGTCATAGTGTAAGAGATAGCTGATGACAAGGTGGGGTTGGGATTTGAATATGCGCAGTATGGGGTTGATGTGTGCTGGAGAGGGGGGGGGGCGGAAAGTGGGATCATATACGAGCACGTACATGTTTATGTCTGTGTGTATTTGCATGCAATAAGCTGGAGACAGCAAAGACTGTACTGAACCCTCAGACTGTGCTAGGGGGAAATACCTATCTCTTTACTGCCAACCAGGGGCTACACACTGAGGGGACAAGCAAGGACAGACAAACGGATTAAGTCGATTACATCGACCCCAGTGCGTAACTGGTACTTAAAAGGCAAAGTCGACCTCGGCGGAATTTGAACTCAGAACGTAGCAACAGACGAAATACTGCTAAGCATTTCGCCCGGCGTGCTAACGTTTCTGCCAGCTCACCACCCTTACTAGGGGGAGATACCGATAGTGGAAACTCAAATGTTTATAATTATGGTACAGTCCACCAGTATCTAAGCATATATTTTCTTTCATGTGAGCAATGTGCGTTTAGATGAATTGTAGGTTGTTATTGAACCACCTAATAAGACTCCAAAGAATCGCTAACTAACGGGATAAACACCGGTTGCCAAATAGTGTGTGTGGGGGGTTTACAAACAAATACAAATGTATCTATACGATGGGCTTCTTTCAGTTTGCGTCTACTAAATCCACTCACGAGGCTTTAGTCGCCACTCACGAGGCTTTAGTGGTTGGCAGTAATCCCAGACGGAAAACACACACGAGCAAGGTTGTCTTAGACACTTTTATTTGTGGCCACGCGTACACATCCAAAGCAATGACAAACAGAATAGTTGGTTTGTAAGGGCCATGGTCTTCTGAGCTTTGCTCCTATCTGGTAGCAGGCCTGTGGCCAAAGATAGAGTCACTCAAGTTGCGTCCTCATAGGTTGCGTGTCCATGCAGAAAAGAAGAAGAGATGAGGTCACGTGTCTGAACCTCATTGTTGTGTAGCGCCCTCTCTCTGTATAGCCAGTTTGTTTACCCCTGTCAAGGTGGGTAATACGCCTACATGTATAAATATATATACTGATATGTGTGTGCATGTGAATCGGGGAATGATATGCAGATCAACGATAAAACTGATAAATGCTTCATCATGGGCTAAAAATACATTGCAACAATGAATCTGCCAGCCTTGTCTCTTGAACCATAAGAAATGCAGCGAACCAGGGACGACTTGTTTGGAAAGTGAAACCAGCAACGCTGACATTAAACAAACAAACAAACAAACAAACACACAAACAAACAAACAAACAAACAAACAAACAAACACACACACACACACACACACACACACACGGATGCGCGTGCGTGTATGTATATATGTTTGTATCATGGAAAACTTGCTGTAGATGCAGAAGGTATATTCACGTTTTGCTTATTCCCGAATACCTCAACACTTCGTCAGTTCGCTGACCAGGTCAATGACGAAATATTATAAGCCTGACCAAATTTTATAAGCTTTAGGTTTTCCTTTTTCTTTTGGTCATGGACCTGACCCATGACATTACGTCACACACACACACGTACATATATACACACATACCCATTCACACGCACACATCCACGCACACGCATACACACACATTCAAATACTTACACATAAATGCACGCACATACATTCACACACACACACACACACAGGTGTGAGAGCAAAAAGCCCGTTTTCCAACCACGTGGTTCCGTCCTATTGCATGGCACCATGGGTAAGGGTCCTCTACTATAGCCCCGGACCAACCAATGCCTGGTGAGCAAATGTGGCAAACGGAAACTGTGTAGAAGCGTGTCGTGTATGCATATATATATATATATATATATATATATATATATATATACACATATCCTTTCTACTAAAGGCACAAGGCCTGAAATTTGTGGGGAGGGAACTAGTCAATGACATCGACCCCAGTGTTTCACTGGTACTTATCGACTCCTAAAGAATGAAAGGCAACGTCGACCTCGGCGGAATTTGAACTCAGAACGTTTCGACAGACGAAATACCTATTTCTTTACTACCCACAAGGGGCTAAACACAGAGAGGACAAGGACAGACAAACGGATTAAGTCGATTATATCGACCCCAGTGCTTAACTGGTACTTAATTTATCGACCCCGAAAGGATGAAAGGCAAAGTCGACCTCATCGGAATTTGATCTCAGAACGAAACGGCAGACGAAATACCGCTAAGCATTTCGCCCGGCGTGCTAACGATTCTGCTAGCTTGCCGTCTTATACATATCACACTGTGTGGTAAGTAGCTTGCTTACCAACCACATGGTTCCGGATTCAGTCCCTCTGCGTGGCACCTTGGGAAAGTGTCTTCTGCTATAGCCTCGGGCCGACCAAAGCCTTGTGAGTGGATTTGGAAGACGGAAACTGAAAGAAGCACGTCGTGTGTGTATGTGTGTGTGTGTATATATATATATATATTATATATATATATATATTATATATATATATATGTGTGTGTGTGTGTGTGCGCGCGTGCGTTTGTTCCCCCAACATCGCTTGACAACCAATACTGGTGTGTTTACCGCCCCGTAACTTAGCGGTTCTGCAAAAGAGAACCGATAGAATAAGTACTAGGCTTACAAAGAATAAGTCCTGGGGTAGATTTGCTCGACTAAAAGTGGTGCTCCAGCATTGCCACAGACAAATGACTGAAACAAGTAAAAAGGATACATATATATGCCTACATGTATGTGTCTTAGTAGCTATCACTCTACCCACGGTTTGACAACCCGTGTTGGTTTATTCACATTCCCACAACTTAGCGGTCCAGCAATGTAAGAAAACTTGAAACATAAGTACTGGTGTCGATCAAACCCTTCAATGTTGTGCCACTGAATTGCCGAAGTTCAATTACTGAAAGAAGTAAAAGAACATACGTACATACAAACGTATGTACGTATGTACAAAGACAAATAGTGTGAGATAGGGGAGAGAGAGAGAGCACACAGCTCTCACGTTGATATGTAAACAATGTAGCATGGTAGGTGAATAAGTGTAAAATTATTTCAGATATATGGACAAACAGTGAATCATTATTTCTTTTTTAAATATCTCTCAAGCAAATAAAACTCTTAGTTTGACAAAGTATGGTTGAAAAACTAAGGAATGTTGGCTTATCAGTGCGGTTCCTAACTTACCGACATTACCGTGCCTGTAAACTTGAAAGTCAAATAAAAATAAATTACTGAAATTCTTAAAACTTCACCTAAAGAAGTATGGCGCATTTTAAAACTTTTTAAAAGCTTGCTCATTTTTCTTGAGCCCTTCGACTCCAGTACTTGATTGGTGTTTTATTTCATCGAACGCGGAGGGGTGAAAAGCAAAGGTGATCTCGAAGGGATTTGAACTCGGAACACGTAGAGCCGGGAAAATAAAAAAAAAAACGGCTAAGTATTTCTTCCATGGAGGCACATGGCCTAGTGGTTAGAGCAGCGGATCGCGGGCGAGGGATCGTGGGTTCGAATCTCAGACCGGGCGATGTGTGTGTTTATGAGCGAAACACCTAAGCTCTACGCGGCTCCGGCAGAAGGTAATGGCGAACTTCTGCTGACTCTTCATCACAACTTTCTCTCACTCTTTCCTCCTGCATCATGCAACTCACCTGCGACGGACCGGCGTCCCGTCTAGGTGGGGAACCTATACGCCAAGGAAACCTGGAAACCGGCCCTTATGAACCAGGCGTGGCTCGAGAAGGAACAAACAACAAGTATTTCCTCCAACATGCTAACGATTCTGCCAGCTTGCCGCCTTTGTAAAATCTTGCAGATTGGTAATTTCTTGCATAGGTGCAAGGCTAGAAATTTTGCAGGGTGGGGAACAGTCGATTATAGCGACACCAGTATGAGACTGGTACTTAGTTTTTATCGACTACAGGAAAATAATTTTAAAAATTGAACACTGGGATCGATGTAATCGACTAGTCCCCTATCCCCGAATTTTACACAAGCCCTGAAATTTGGGGGTAGGGGACTAGTCAAGTACATCGAACCCAGTGTTCAACTGTTATAGCCCCTACCAACCAATGCCTGGTGAGCAAACGGAAACTGTGAAAGCGCGTCGTGTATGTGCCTATGCATGCACACACACATCTATCTATCTATCTATCTAAAAGAAATATAACATGTGACTTCATTGACCGAGGTTACCGAGGTCTTTTCCGTAGGCTTTTCTTTCCACGGGTAAACCTCACCTGTCCTCCCCTTTACACTTCATATTGACATTTCTGTGATAACGATCCCTATTGATCCATTCCCCCCCCTTTTTTTATCCCCCCTTTCTTGTCCTCTTTCTTTCCTTTTACAATCCCTTTTGATCGAAAACCAAACCCCCTTTTTTTTACCCCCAAAAGAAAAGCTCTACCTTGTAATTTGTCCTGTCTGTGTGCAGCTCTGTGTGGCTAATAAAGAAACATATCTATCTATCTATCTATCTATATCCTTTCTACTAAAGGCACAAGGCCTGAAATTTGTGGGGAGGGGACTAGTCGATGACATCGACCCAGTGTGTAACTGGTACTCAATTTATCGACTCCGAAAGGATGAAAGGCTAAGTTGACCTCGGCGGAATTTGAACTCAGAACGTAAAGGCGGACGAAATGCCGTTAAGCATTTTGTCCAGTGTGCTAACGATTCTTATTTCTTTATTGCCCACAGGGGCCTAAACATAGAGGGGACAAACAAGGACAGACAACGGGGATTAAGTCGATTACATCGACCCCAGTACGCAACTGGTACTTAATTTATCGATCTCGAAAGGATGAAAGGCAAAGTCGACCTCGGCGGAATTTGAACTCAGAACGTAGCGGCAGACGAAATACCTATTTCTTTATTGCCCACAAGGGGTTAAACACAGAGAGGAAAAACAAGGACAAACGGATTAAGTCGATTATATCGACCCCAGTGTGTAACTGGTACTTAATTTATCGACCCCAAAAGGATGAAAGGCTAAGTCGACCTCGGTGGAATTTGAACTCAGAACGTAACGGCAAACGATTCTGCCAGCTCACCGCCTTTCTTTGTGTTAATTCTTCTCCCGTATACTGGGATAGGGCGATATTTCATTACTTTTACCTTTCTCCTGCTAGTCATTTTAAAGGGACATTACCAGCTGATTCAATCGCTCAAGTTGCTAGAAATAGCAACCCAAACTCTGCAAATCACATTTTACAGTGTCAAAAATAGGATTCATTAAGTAATGTAGGAGCTAATGTGCAAAATGACACGACTGGACCGCATTTGATTCTTGGTCGGCTCAGTTAGAGTCAGCTCTGGCCTAAACACTATCGACGTTCGTTGGGACTAACTGCAGTAAAGCTTTATTACTGTACAGTACCTTTCTTTTTATTTCTTAGCCAGAAAAGAAGGCAGTGTCACGGATCATTTAAAGGGTCTCTAAGACTGGTAAAAACGAGGGGAAAGCTATCCTCAAACCGAAGGTCTGACCCGAATACTTGCAGCAGAATTGGATCCACTAAAGTAACAGAAGGGGTCATGGAATGATGTTAAACTAGATGATGGGTCAAGTGTACCACCCAGGTAGACTACAGCGTGATTCGAACTCGGAACAAATATTGATTTCAAATTTTGACACAAGGCCAGCAATTTCAGGGGAGGGTGTAAGTCGAATACATCAATCCCAGTGTTCAGCTGGTACTTATTTTATCGACCCCAGAAGGACGAAAGGCTTAGCTGATTTTGGCGGGATTTGATCTCAGAGCGTAAAGACCAACGAAATGCCGCTAAGCATTCTAAAGATTCTGACAGCTTCACCAGAATAAATATTGCAAAGCAACCGATTTTTTACAGCCCTGCCAATCTACCCACCTCACGTCTCCGGAATGGAGAACATTTTTATTAAACCTCGAAAAGATCTAAGTCAAACTGGCGTGTGAACTCAACGAACAGAATCGGTGCAAATACCGTGAGATAGTTCACTCAGCGTTTTAACGACTATGGCAGTTCATCATTTTATAACCTAATTTGTTGCCTGTAAATAGATGGAAAGATGGTGGCCCTTTTTCGAAGAGTTTTTATTTTCTGTAGTGTAGCTAGCGTTATTGCCACCCAGGATAGTCCTTGGGTTTGCTGCGCGGGGCAGTCCTTGGGTTTGCCGCGCGGGGCAGTCCTTGGGTTTTCCGCGCGGGCTAGTCCTTGGGTTTTCCGCGCGGGCTAGTCCTTGGGTTTGCCGAGCAGGATAGTCCTTGGGGTTGCCGTCCTCCACCCCATGTCATGGGCCCATAAGAATACACAAGCTTATACAGCAGACCCCAAATTACTGCCTCAATAAAAGCTACGCTACAAACTAATTAGAAGAAAGTAGGGTAGTCTAAGATCTTTTTTATAGGGTTTGACTGGTTTGATTATGACCGACTTTTTTAGGGTTTGAAAGGTAGAGTAGCCTCTTTAATGGTTCTGTGATTAATTAAAGGAAGGGAGAGGATGTTATCCTCAGACCATAGACTTAACTCGATCGCTTGTGACAGAATGGACTCGCCTAAAAACATGCACCAGCCAAGTGATTGGGATTTTTAACCATCCAACGGAAGGCAGAAACTCTCAACGGCAAGGCAGCGAGAGCTGGCAGACACGTTAGCACGCCGGGCGAAATGCTTTGCGGTATTTCGTCTGCCGCTACGTTCTGAGTTCAAATTCCGCCGAGGTCGACTTTGCTTTTCATCCTTTCGGGGTCGATGAAATAAGTACCAGTTACGCACTGGGGTCGATATAATCGACTTAATACCTATGTCTGTCCTTGTTTGTCCCCTCGGTGTTTAGCTCCTTGTGGGCAGTAAAGAAATAAGAAACTCTCAACGGCCTTCCATAGTTTCTGTCGACCAAATTTAACTTGTTTTCAGTTGCGTGTCTTGCTTTGACATAAGATTATCGGGGATCTCGAGTACTTGAATATCTAGTTGTTTCTTGAGTACTTAAAAAGCTGTGAGCCTTTGAACCCTAAGCTGTTGAAGTATGTAGCCCCGACTTCCAATGGAAGGGCGGAACTCTCTTGGATATGCGGTAACATCAGGCTCGATGATTAGCATACTTTTCGGTAATGAAGTTTGGTGCTAGCCTTTCATAGCTCTTCCATCTATGAGTAGATTAGCTATGCGCAAGAAAAAGAGAATTAGTTTAAATTATCTATCTGTGTATCATACTTAAAGCAGACATATCATTAAAAGCGTAATTAACTGCAGTATTCATCCTGAGATAGTATTTTTTTTAAAAAACGTACAGTGTTAAAAAACAAAGAAATATATCAGTAGCAGACAAAAATCGCCCAACAGCGGATTGCCATCACCGCTGCCATAAGAAATACTGTGTCAAATCAAATACTGCAGTTAATCAGTCCTTCAATGATGGATCTTCTGCTTCAAACACGATGCACCCCCCCCCACACACACACAAGCGCAGGCCACAAGGTTCCGGGTTCAGTCCCACTGCATAGCACCTTGGTCAAGTGTCTTCTACTGTAGTCTCAGGCCAGCCAAAGCCTTGTGAATGGATTTGGTAGACGGAAACTGAAAGAAGCTCGTCGTGTGTGTGTGTGTGTGTGTGTGTGTGTGTGTTGTGTGTGTGTGTGTGTGTGTGTGTGTGTGTTGTGTGTGTGTGTGTGGTGTGTGTGTGTGTGCGCGCGCGCACGCACGTGTGCATATATCTGTTTCAGCCTGTGCTTGTCCCTCACTACCAAATGACAACCGGTATTGAAGCGTTTGCGTCTCCTCAACTTTGCGGTTCGGCAAAATATGCCGATAGAATAAGTACCAGCCTTAAAAAAAAAAAAAAAAAAAAAAAAAAAAAACTACTGGAGTAGATTCGTTCGACTAAAATTCAAGGTGTTGCCCCAGATAAAAGAAAGATATCATCGTACGTTTCTGTCACCTCCTCCCCAGGTGTGGAAGCTTAACACTTTCAGTCCCTTTCAACTGTTGCATTGAAGCTATTTACGCAGCAACTTCGGATTGCTTTGAGCTCTGCCTTCGATTTAACGTCGCGTGAAGACTAAGGTATTGAGCAATAGTCCTCACGAGCGAAAAGAAATACTTTCTACAAAACACAATGAAGTCGCATATGTTTTGGCCGTTCTGTAGCCAAATTGGCCAACTCCGCTTCTTTAAATGAAAAATACCTTAAATCACGAAGTGATAGTTTTGCGCGGTCTGTGCATCTCCGCACTACACCTCGGCAAAAACAACATGGTCTCGGACAAAAATTTAATCGACTACAATGGCAATTTTAGAATTCAGAATTAAAATATTAAGGGAAAGCGTTATAAACAACGCAGAAATAGCTTGGAATTGTGGTTTACGTGAGAGCCATTCCTTTGTCTTTTCTTTCGTTTCTTTATCTAAGGTAGAGTTAATCGTAGTTTATTAAATCATTTACAGATCAAAAGACCGTTGTAGAATTGCATCTCTTACAGAATGTGACAAACTCATTAATCAAAGCATTAGACAGCGACTCACCTTGCCGTTTGACGTACGGTCATTAAGAAAAGAACGTGACAACTGCTCAGTGCTTCATCTTTGCATGCGACTAACTAGTGGATTGAGGCTACGGGTCACAAGTTCAAAATATTAGTTTTTAGGATTCTAAAAGCGACATTTGAAAGCATTCAGGCCCTTTAGTTAGTGAAGTTAAATTTTAGTGTCATTTCTGAAACGAAATTTCGGACGAACAAATGTCTAACTCCCGGATTGTGTTATGTACGGTCATACATATGGATACAAGTAAAAGCTGAGATACAAAACAGATAGAAAGAAAATGGAAAAAGGAGAAAGATCTCTTGTAAGGAATTTTACGGTGAGAGGAACAATTTAGACAATATTCGTTCATCCATTCTTTTCATTCATGAATGTATCGGGTTGTCAGATAAATTCGTTTGTAAGGCGGCGAGCTGGCAGGAACGTAAAAAACATCGGGCAAAATGCTTAGCGGTATTTCGTCTGTCTTTGCGTTCTGAGTTCAAATTCCGCCGAGGTCGATTTTGCTTTTCATACTTTCGGGGTCGATAAATTAAGCACCAGTTGCGTACTGGGGTCGATCTAATCGACTGGACCCCACCCCCAAAAACAAAAAATTTGTGCCTTGAGTAGAAAAGATTCGTTTTTTCTTTGAACGTACTGACGAATTCTTCGAGTTGATAACTGGATGATTTCTACTGTCGGGTTATTGACAAGCTAATGCAGTGTTGGCAAAAAGTGGTGAACAATGAAAGAGAATATATTATCGACTCGTTTGTTAAAATACTTGCAGAAAAATAAGGATTAAATTAAATTGGGAAAGAAAACCCCTGCAAAAACCGAAAGAGTTTATCTGACAACCCCATACAACAATGCAAGTAAGTAAATTTAATGCATGTTTGTGTGTGCATGTATGCTTGTGTGTGTGTGAGAGAGAGAGAGAGAGAGAGAGTTTAAAATGTATGTATATTTATGTGTTCAGTATATGATATCGAATTCATAAAACATACGTAAATACCTTGTATTGGCACAAAGAGTAGCGTAGCTAGGTTGGGGCAACCACAGGAGCCATCCTCTCCGGCCCGTACGGAACTTTCGGGCCTGCTGTATAAACCTGTACACAGGGTAGCAAATTTAAGGGTGACACACGCTCTAGCTTACGTCACTGGTCACAAAATACGCTGAGAAATTTTATATACTTTCGAATTAACTACAATATGTTTGACTCTTCTTTTAGCGAATCAGGTGAGAAGAAAACCAAAAATCACCCTAATGGAATTTAAATTCAGAATATACGATGACAACGCTACATTGGCGTAGCTACAGTGTATCCCACTGGGGTAGTGTCTGGGTGTGCCGCTCCTTTTCGGACCGATACTGCCTATACAGGCTTATACAGCAGAGTGGAGGCTCAATGGCCCAGTGGTTAGGGCAGCGGACTCGCGGTCGTAAGAACGCGGTTTCGATTCCCAGACCGGGCATTGTGAGTGTTTATTGAGCAAAAACGCCTAAGCACCTTGAGGCTCGGGGGGGGGGGGGGGCTAGTGGTGAACCCCACTACTCTTTCACCACAACTTTCTCTCACTCTTCCTATTTCTGCCACAAAGCAGAGGAACCATGGTGTAACCCACTATGGTGTTGTAAAACTTTCAGACCCTAGTCTAGATTGCGAATCTTCTGTACCCCAGGATGGTTCAGCTCTCCACCCGTTAAAAGTCATCGTTTACGGAATGAGGATAACAACGTAGCTTTCGACCCCGTGCAACCGCCAGTCTATCGCGTGTGGTGGGTGGATCTTCAAGTTGCCACACGCATTCTTAGTAGCTTAGAGTAGGCTCGAATTAGAGATTATGGCTAATGGCGTGAGTCCTGATTGGAAGAAGAAGAGTATACAGAAGATTCACAAGTGTTGTTCCCATAAATGCATTGCCCTTCGCAGAGTGGACCCTGGTTTATTTCTAGCTAAGCTACTATAAAACATTCATCCCGGTACCCTATACTTTCTTCAATGTAAGGGTTGATGGTTAAGTGTAAATTTTCCAAAAAAGCGAAGGAGATGGAGTGTGTATTTAATGTACACCAGTCCAAACAATATCACTAATTCTTAGCTAACCCCCGATACCTGGAATAGTAAGTCGAACTTTAAAGGTTATTGAATATAACCGAGGGTATTTCGTTTAATATTTAACATATTTTTGAATCGTTATCTCTGCGCCTTTCAACGATATGTGTGTGTGTATACGTGACTGACGGAGCGTCAGTTTGTATGTATGCACGTACGTATGTATGTACGTATGTTTGTATGTATATGTATGTACATACCAATGCTTTTACTTAATATTCTTTTCTACTATAGGCACAAAGGCCAAAATTTTGGGGGACTTTGCTTTTCATCCTTTCGGGGTCGATAAATTAAGTACCAGTTACGCACTGGGGTCGATATAATCGATTTAATTCGTGTGTCTGTCCTTGTTTGTCCCCTCTGTGTTTAGCCCCTTGTGGGTTGTAAAGAAATAGGTATTTCGTCTGCCGCTATGTTCTGAGTTCAAATTCTGCCGAGGTCGACTTTGTCTTTCATCCTTTCGGGGTCGATGAAATAATTACCAGTTACGCACTGGGGTCGATACAATCGACTTAATCCGTTTGTCTGTCCTTGTTTGTCCCTTCTGTGTTTTGCCCCTTGTGGGTAGTAAAGAAATAGGTATTGCGTGTGTCTTTACGTTCTGAGTTCAAATTCACCCATGTCGACTTCGTCCATCATCCTTTCGGGGTCGATCTAATCCCCCCCCCCAATTTTTCGGGCGTTGTGCCTAGAGTAGAAAAGAATATTCTCTCTAGATTGATGGAGTTGTAACAAAGAAACCACGTCGGCATCACTAGATTCCAGACAACAGCAACGACAATAAAAGAAACATTTATTTATATATTAATCACTCGTTGAACAGAGTGGTACAGTGGAAGCAAGCTGGGCCCATAACGCAGAGGTTCCTCGATCGAAACTAAACACTGAAGAAATGGCTCATATTTTTGATTATGTATACAACACAACTGAGCTGTCCACAGATATACAAACCATATAAATTTCAAGGGACTGCTGAATATTTCCTGGCTTTGGGTAAAAGAAAATACAGGATGATCAGTTAATTATGAGTTTAACATATTCCCCTCTCACACTTATTGTAGCAGTCCTTCAGTTTTTCTAAGCCTTGTAAAAGAACTCCAACTAGGCCTTTCACGATACCCTTGAAGCTAGGGACTTTTCAGCGCCTCCTCGCATTTATACCTGCAGGGTTTGGTACAAATTATATAATGCAATAGAAAGTTATACAAAGCCAAAGGGTCACTAACTGACTGGGGTATATCAGAACTTATGTAGGACCTCTCTACTCAACGCAATGTATGGAGTACTTTTTTACTTAATGTATGCACTAGGCGCAGGAGTGGCTGTGTGGTGAGTAGTTTGCTTACCAACCACATGGTTCCGGGTTCAGTTCCACTGCGTGGCACCTTGGGCAAATGTATTCTACTATAGCCTCGGGCCGACCAAAGCCTTGTGAGGGGATTTGGTAGACGGACCGTCGTATATATGTATATCCATCCGTCCATCCATTTCTGTGTGTGGGTGTGTGTGTGTGTGGTGTGTGTGCATGTGCGTGTTTGTCAGCCCCAACATCGCTTGACAACCGATGATGGTGTGTTTACGTCCCCGTAACTTAGCGGTTCGGAAAAATAGACCGATAGAATAAGTACTAGGCTTACAAAGAATAAGTCCTGGGGGTCGATTTGCTTGACAAAAGGCGGTACTCCAGCATGGCCGCAGTCAAATGACTGAAACAAGTAAAAGAATAAAGAGAGCACTTTGCAAAAATTACTTTCATACCCTTTACAACGATTTTATTTCGATATATACACGCAGGTGCGCGAGAGTGTATATGTTGGGTGACGATTGCCTGTGTGTGTTTAATATCATTTACAATGATTATATACGCACAATATATCCTCTAATTTGCGAGAGTGTATATGTTTGTGGGGAGACGTGTGTTCATGACACAGCCATGGCTAAGTGGTTATGTAGTCGATTCACAACCATGTGGTTTCGAGTTCGAACCCACTGTCTATTACTTTGGGCAGACGTCTTTACCTAGCCTCGAATCGGCCCCGGCCACATAAAGAAATGTGGGATGGGGTGAGAATGGGTGGGGTGAAAACTGTGCAGAAGCCCATCAGATGGATTGTTGCTGTAATTCGAAGATCCAGTCTTGTGGTTCTGATTCTACTTGAGAATTATGTTATGAACATACATCTGTGGAATATTCAACCACCAATTCAATAAAGAATATATAAGGAATTTGCTGTTGATTGAACTGGATGTTCATAACATAGATAGATAGATATATAGATATATGCGTATAGATAGATAGATATATGCGTATATATAGATGTGTGTATATATAGATTGTATGGATAAACAGACAGATATATATATATATATATATATATATATAACTTATAAGCGAGGGCTAAAGAAGATTATTCCAAAGCCAATATACTGATTTTCCACATATAATCCACTTGCTATAGAAATTGAACTGAAGTCGGGCAAACTAATCGTTAGAATATTTAAATTTCGTTATCTCTATATCGAATCAATTTCGGAATTAATCTCATAAAGGATTTGTTCTTCATCGGTAGAGCTTACGAGAGAATATAATTAAGATACTTACACTCGCCTATGGAAAAAGCCGAAGCAAAGAACATAAGTACATTTAAGTACCTCAGTTATATTTAAAAATAAAAATTCTTTGGTCAGTCTCAGAACAACGTGTTGACTGTTCGCCGTTACAGATTGTAATGGTTACCAGTCCCTATAGCAAATAGTAATAAGTCTACTAATAATAATATAGGATGAAGTTTTTTTCTCTACAGAAAAGAATTCCATCAAGAAATGTGGCAGCATATTAAAAAATACCTTTACGGTTAAAATTATAAACAACTTAAAAGCGAGGGCTAAAGAAGATTATTCCAAAGCCAATATACTGATTTTCCACATATAATCCACTTGCTATAGAAATTGAACTGAAGTCGGGCAAACTAACCGTTAGAATATTTAAATTTCGTTATCTCTATATTGAATCAATTTCGGAATTAATCTCATAAAGGATTTGTTATATATATGTATATATATATGTAGTTGAAATTTACAGAAAAACAAAAGACGAAGACAGGTGTATACATAAGTGTGTGTGTGCGCGCGCATGTATATATGTATGTATGTGTATATAATAATGATTTCATTTATTTGCCACAAGGGCGAAGGATGAGGGGTACAATACAAAGTGTAGGGGTTTACATATAACGAAATGATAAAAAGAAGTTAAATAAACACGGTACACACTGAAAAAGAAGGGACATATGCACAGTATACAAAGGTTAAAAAATAAAGATGGCGGGGAGGATGATAGAGATGTAGCCCAACTGATACAAACAGGGCTCTAGGAATAATTGAGAAATCCCACTGTCCGAGATTTCTCTGAAACCCCAAGAGCAAGTTCCTGTCCAATTCCTTCTTTCCGACTCACAGGTCCACACTTAGAGAGGTACCATCCACTCTTGTCATTTTCGTAACTTTCACCCTCTTTTCAATAAACTCACTCGAGGACAGCACTTCTCTTTCCACTCTCAATTTTCTTTTCAAGTGAACCTTGAAAAAGTCAATGAGAACTCTACCAAAGAGGTATGTATCTGTCCTCTTGCCTTTCAGCCTTCAGGCAAAGGAAAACTGCCTTACCTGATCGATTGAAGAAGGGCGGCAGGAGTATCATCACTACAAACTCGGCCGACAAACTGATCTGTCCTACACCTGACAGCAGCTGTTCGACATAACCTCACAAGTCAGCACTGCCTGGACACTGAACGAGTGCATGCAAAACGGTTTCATCACTCAGCGTGCACCTCTGACAAGTCTGTCTAACAGCACATTTGTGCCTGTAGAGTTTATTCGAACCGGTAGTGACCCCGATAGTATTGCCAGGCCAAGGGCATCTGGAAATTATCCATGATAGTTCCCAACTGGAAACTATTCCGGAACAGACCAGTTAGTTCGCTTTCGTCGGCACCCAGAGTCTCCCCGAGAACGCCGTCGCACTTCCCTGCCGCTAATCCTCTATAAATTTTCTAGAGCGGAACATCCACCGATCCCATTGCCTGACTGATAGAAGGCTATGAACTCCTGATGACATTTTAAGTGTTAGGCACCCAGCTTCTGTCTTTTCATCACCCAGGACAGCAGTTCCGTCAAAGAGACAAGCTGCGGGAAGACGAGCCTCACAAACGGAGCCCACACACGCTCACTGTCCAGAAATCGTTGCAGGTGGCATACCTAAGAGCTGCCTGCGGATTAGGAGTCACAGCATATCTAATCCGCCACTCAGAGGATGCTGGCAACAGACTGGCCATTGGAACGCGTCCCTTCCATAAGAATTTAAATAAGAGACACTCCAACCTGGTCAAGCGGTAATCAGGACAAGGCACGACGGTCAGGCAATAAATGATAACGGAGGCTATGTAGGCATTCGCCACCTCTCCCTGATCTTTCAGGGACAGCTTTTTCTTAGCCCATTTTCTGGGTAAGAATGGCCACCCCGTTCGCCACCTTGAATTGTTCTTGTCAACTTATAGGTCGCGACTAAACCAGATCCTGAGCAGTTTAACTGGTCCGTCGGTTCAGCGTCCGGTGGCATCGTCCTGCCTCTCCAGGAGCCCAACCGCAAACCCACCGATTTGTCGGCGTTGATTTTAGCCCCTGCAACCGACTCACGTTCCTATAATAACAATAATAATAATAATCCTTTCTACTATATGCACAAGGCCTGGAATTTGGGAGGAGAGGCCATTCGATTAGATCGAACCAGTACGCAACTGGTAATTTATCGACCCCGAAAGGATGAAAGGCAAAGTCGACCTCGGCGGAATTTGAACTCAGAACGTAGCGGCAGACAAAATATCGCTAAGCATTTCGCCCGGCGTGCTAACGATTCTGTCAGCTGGTAGCCAATAATAATAAAGTGGGCAGTTGGTTAGACTCATGCATAAACATGGTTTGTACACATAATACAAGAGGATATGATAGTTAATCAATGAAGTTTATTATCAATGTATCCAGAACACTTTGTTCCATATCGATATTAGATGAAAATTCCGATAAGATTATCAGTATATACAATATCAATATATAGCAACAAAAGTTACTGATTATGCGATAAGTCTGAGAGTAAAGAGAATGAAATAGGTAGTTACGTACTACATATGTTTCAAAAGACTCACCGAACGCATATTACGCAACTTTAAGATGCTATACAGACGTTCTATGTTCCCTCTCTTCGGGTACTTTCTACCAGTCGCTTACAAGCCCATTGTATATATATATATGTATATGCGTGTATGTGTGTACGGGAATGTATGTGGCGCGCTTACATATACATGCAAGCAAGATAATGTACTAAAAGTATTTAATTATTTATTGATTCGAAGTTATATCTTTGCATTCTTCTTTAATAATCATCGAAGAACGTGATGAGAAGAAACATTCTTTGGAACAAGTTAGCATTGGTCTACCAATGAAAACATTTTCGAATGTATGTGAGTATAGGCGCAGGCATAGCTATGTGGTTAGGAAGGTAACTTTGCCACTATATAGCTTCGGGTTCAGTCTCATTGCATGGTACTTCAACCATAGCTCTGGGCCGACCAATGCCTTGTGAGTGAATTTGGTACTGATACAAGTAGAAGATAAAATTTTGTTGTGTCGGGGGTCATTCATTTTCCACTCATTTATTTATTCCAGAAAGCTTTTCCCTCGCATTTGCGACCATATGAATGGATTTTGAGTGTCCGTTATAACGGACAGTCAGAGTCAAAATCCATTGATACAGTCGCAAATGCAGCGACGAAAAAGCTTTCTGGAATAAATAAATAAATGAATGAATGGAAAATGAACCTGTGAGTGTGTTATATTAAAGCACAATGATCCTCCACAGACGCAACAAAATTTGTTTCAACACACAAATTCACATAAGGAAACCAGATACAAAAATAAAAGATATACAAATACATCTATCGTGGGGAGAGAATTTGGACAATCTTTTATAACGGTTTTCTAACACTGCAACAGGGACACACATTTATTTCTTTATTGCCCACAAGGGGCTAAACATAGAGGGGACAAACAAGAACAGACAAACGGATTAAGTCGATTACATCGACCCCAGTGCGTAACTGGTACTTAATTTATCGACCTTGAAAGGATGAAAGGCAAAGTCGACCTCAGCGAAATTTGAACTCAGAACGTAACGGCAGACGAAATGCAGCTAAGCATTTCGCCCGGTGTGCTTACGTTTCTGCCAGCTCACCGCTGGCACACATTTCTAGGAGCGTTCAATAGTCGATCACATCGTCTTCAATACAGTAAGGCAGTTTATACATGCCGCGAGGGAGAGTTTGTGTGGTCACCTGACTTGCAAGAAATAGTAACTAAATCCAATCAAATCACATCGAGCTGTCTTAATCTTGGGTAGTAGATTCAATTTTATCTTTTGCAGGATTTTGTCCCAAAGAAGGTTTGAGGCTACTGTAGCATAAGGGACTACAAAAAAAAAAAAAAAAAGGGCCTAAAAATTCAAAAGATGTCAACTGGCAGAAAGCATATAAAACTGAATATCACAAACCAGAGAAAAAAAAAGATGGTAGTAAGGAGTTCCAGTTCTAGGGAAGAAATTATTAGAATATAAAATGACTTACGATAGATTTAATCTTAAATATGCTTAATCCGTCACTCAGACTAATCCCATTAACCGGATCCTTGGATGTTTTTAGCCGAGTCCACTCTGTTGCAAAGCAATGGAATCCGGTCTCCGGTTCACCTTTCTGCTTCATACCTGTCTCGGGGGATCCTATAATAAGTCATGGGGACGGTTTGCTCCCCTGACTAAAAGACATAAAATAAAAATTATGATGTCTGACCCTTTTGCGATGCTTCACATGGTTCATACATCCACATAACATACAAGAAACTGCATCACACGATTATTTTGGTTTTTTATCTTTTTGAGGGGCGGGATGGGGTGGGGGGGGGTGTACGGGTTTCAGTCATTAGGTTGCGGCCATTCTGGTGCACAGTCTTGAGGAATTTTAATCGAATGAGTAGACCCCAGTACTTTTTTTTTTCGAAGCCTGTGCTTATTCAGTCGGTGTCTTTTGCTGAACCGCTAAGTTTCAGGGACGTAAACACACCAACACTGGTTGTCAAGCAGACACGCGCTCGCGCAATGGGCTTCTTTCAGTTTCCGTTTACCAAATCCATTCGTAAGGCTTTGATCGACCCGACGCTGTAGAAGACATGCCCAACGTGCCACGCAGTTGGACCGAACCCGGATCCATGTGGTTGGGAAGTAAGCTTCTTACCACACAGCCACATCTGCGTGTGTGTGTGTGTGTATATATATATATACACATATATATATATATATATATATATATATATATATATATATATATATATATATATATATATATATATCAGAGAATGTTTAATACAATAGGACATACAAAACACTGTTCGTAGCCCAAGGTGCGCAGAACTGCACTCGATAGCATTGTAAAAGTATGCAATAAAATTACAATCATTGAAAGAAAAAAAAAATGTACGTTCTCTTATTTGCTGAGGAGCTTTTTAGAGAAACAATATGTTATAAATAGATGTTAAAAACCCGTGTTGAGATGGACAAAGCAGAGTTGTATCAAAACGTAAACAGGTGCAGAGCCACCATACAATACATACGTACGTACGTATGTACATACGATCTGTAAAAATTTCCAGGAGTTAGTCATCTAAATATGAGCATGTCTAGATGTGCAAGTATACATACATAAATACATGTCCACCCTGTTGTTGATGTTTTAATACCAATGAAGGAGCCTTCGATCTGGGTTAGAAACTGGCTCTTTCTTTATTGGCAAGAAATCTTGAAATAAAACTGAATATTGACGTACATAAATACATGCATACATACATATTATACTAGCAGAGATACCCGGCGTTGCTCTGGATTAAAATAGCATAGTTATTTATTGTTTTACTTGTTTCAGTCATGTGACTACGGCCATAGTGGAGCACCACCTGCAGTCGAACAAATCGATCCCACATTTCATTCTTTCTAAGCCTAGTACATATTCTATCGCTGAGTTTTTGCTGAAGCGCTAAGATACGGTGACGTAAACATAGCAACGTCGATTGTCAAGCAATGGTGGGGGTGGAACCAGACAAACACACACACCACTAATATACACATATATACGACAGACTTCTTTCAGATTCCCTGAGAAAATCCACTCAAATAGCGTTGGTCGGACTGAGACTTCACACCTACACACACGTACGTACGTACACACATACACGTGCGAGCACACACATTTATACAAAGATATATATATATATAATATATATATATATATATATATATATATTATATATATATATTATATATATATATATATATATATATATCTATATATATATATCTAAAGTTAATCCAAACAAGAAAACACAAAAAAACACAACAACGCGGGGACGTGAAACAAATATAGTATTATTGGACGCTCAGGAAAGAAGGAAAGAAGGAGGGTTTAACGTTTCGAGCGGAGCTCTTCGTCGGAAACATAGAAGGAACGATCCAGAGAAGGGAAGACAGAGGAAAAAAAATCGCCAACGGTACACACGAGGTCACATTTTGAAAGTTAATCCAAACAAGAAAACACAAAAAAACACAACAACGCGGGGACGTGAAACAAATATAGTATTATTGGACGCTCAGGAAAGAAGGGAAGAAGAAGGGTTTAACGTTTCGAGCGGAGCTCTTCGTCGGAAACATAGGAGAAGGAAAGATCCCGAGAAGAGAAGACAGAGGAAAAAAAATCGCCAACGGTACACACGAGGTCACATATATTTTTATATATATACATACAAAGTTATATACATATACACACACATATATACACATACATATACAAATATATAAATACACACATATAGATACCTATATACACACCTATACAGATACCTACACAAATACATGTACACACACATATATATACATGCAAAGATATACGCATACATGCAAAAATACACATACATACACACACACACATACATACATATAGTGGAATTATTTAAAGTGAAAGACAGAGTGAACTATTGAAAGTGAAAGAATATACTAGTGAAACTAACTTTCACCGTCGAAGTTTTCTCTTTTATTCTTGAAGTTTTGAGACGTAAAACGGAACCAGTGTCAATGTTGCATTGTTTTAATCCAAATAAATTACATGTTGACACTGCTAGGGTCTCATAATATTACCATGTAAAATTTGATTTGATTTGGTTGAGCCGTTTGAGAATGCATTGCGAACAGATAGAGATACAAAGTATTTTATATATGTATAAACTAGCACCGATACCTGGAGTTGCTCGGGATTAAAATGGTACAGTTTGTTTATGTGTATTACAGTTATGTTGAAACAGATGATATATGAAAGTGCAGCATTGACAAAACATTTGTGGAGTAAATGATGAGTTAATTCGATTAGTCCACAAGCAAGACTTCCGTTTGGAGGATTCCATGTTCTAACCTATTTCTTTACTACCCACAAGGGGCTAAACACAGGGGACAAACAAGGACAGACGAAGGGATTAAGTTGATTACATCGGCCCCAGTGCGTAACTGGTACTTATTTAATCCATCCCGAAAGGATGAAAGGCAAATTCGACCTCGGCGGAATTTGAACTCAGAACGTAACGGCAGACGAAATACGGCTACGCATTTCGCCCGGCGTGCTAACGTTTCTGTCAGCTCGCCGCCTATCATGCCCTAACCGATCATGGAAAAATTGGGGTTGGGGGTTTTGAAATTTTAGACCCCACTGAAAAGCTGTCAGTGGATATATCCGCCTTTGAGGCGGTCAGTGCTGCGTGTAACACGACCTATCGTATGGTTGACAGTGAAATGAATTGAGGTGTAATGGAGATATTGTACGTAAATGGGTCCGTTCTGGAAATAGGCTACAACGGGAGACGGTAACGGGGAAGTGAACTGTTGAAAGAGGTCGAGGAAGAGCTGGTAGTGCTGGCAATTTGAAAGCCTTGCAAAAACGACAATTTGAGTGTAGCACACAAATTTGTACAGAATTACCATTTTTATAAGAATGGGATGGATCATATCTGAAAGCAGCTCCTGGTGTTATGAAGAACGAATTCGCATGTGGTCTATTTCTGAGAGCTATTGTATTGGACCTCTGTCTAATATGGCGAGCTAAACATTGTTCTAATGACTCAGCATTAAGTATTGCACCATCCCTTCTCTCTTGAGACTCCATTTGATGTGCTGCAGCATGCCTCTGCTGATCTTGGGGAAAGTCTCATCACCTTTCTCCCAGTTCAGACACTCGCCTCCGCTTTTCTGCAATCGTCCTCGCTTTATACGTGTTTCTGGAGAGATTACGTCTTTTCTTTGGTGACATATTTTTCAATATTGTAAACAAAAAATTATGAACATAGAAAAATACGTTAATCTCTACTTTTATAAGCGGTTGTATGTATATAGTATGCCTGTATTTTTGTATGCAATGTAAATTAACGAAATATAAGCCAATGGACGAAACAGCACATGTATGGAACTGCTAATTTAATGGTAAATGCTACAATAATTATTACAGGGAGACAAAGAATTTTATATTTTACCTTGCAACTGCTGCGATAATTATTAACTGGTAACGGAACGTGTATGTTTTAATGGAAATAAAAATAAAATTTCGTATTGACACTGGCCAGATGGCGCTTCATGCATGTCAATCATTCACTGAGTATATAACACAAGCAAAGGCATAGAAACAAAAATAAAATAACACGTGTTAATTTTTTTTTCTGAAAACATTTAAAGGCGTTAACTGGAGTTTGGGGTTCGAGTAGAAGTCATTCCACCTTTTCATTTATCTTACCATTCTTTTCATTCGATTTTATTTTTTTCCCACTTTTGTGTTTTCTGTGTCCTTTGAGCTGTCCCCTCTGTGTTTCGACCCTGTGTAATTAATAAAAAAAAAATCAAGTCGTCGGTATGTATATGTATGTATAGATGTGTGTGTATGTGTGTGTGTGTATGTGTGTAATAACGTACCGTACATAGTATGTCTATATTTTCGTATGCAGTGTAAATTAACGAAATAGAAACACGTGTATAGAGAGACAAAGAATTTTATATTTTGTCTTCCAGCCTTGCAATTGCTGCGATAATTATTAACTGGTAATGGAACAGTAAATGTGTATTGTTTTAAAGGAACTGAAAATAGAATCTCGTATTCACACTTCACACATGTCAGTCGTCAGGTATGCATGTGTAGATGTCTCTGTGTGTGTGTTTAATTGTTTGGCATCCTTTCTGTCTCGGGAGACAATGGAGTTGCGCATTTTTTTTTTTCTTTTTTTCTAGGTCTAGTCCGGCTGTTATATTTTATTTCCTGTTACATTTCTTGCTGTGGCTGTGTAGTCCTATCCTGGACAAACACTCCCTCTGGCAGGTACTGCAAATGTAGCGAAGACTGTTCCTGGCTGATTGTAGTGCCATGGTCTCTTGTTTATGTCTCTTCCTTTCTTTCCATTTCTCCTCTCTCTTTCTGTCACTCCTCTGTATACCCTCTTTTACTGTACGTCGCCATTCTCCACGGTTGCCGGCGACTGCCTCCCAACCGCTAATGTTGATGTTGCAGGCCTTCATATCCCTTTTGCAAACATCCTTGTAACGCAAGATCGGTCTACCCACAGACCTAGTACCCCTAGCAAGCTCTCCGTAGAGTATGTCCTTGGGGATTCTGCCATCTTTCATACGGCTAACATGCCCAAGCCATCTCATACGTCTTTGTGTGAGGAGTGCAAACATGCTTGGTATTCCTGCTTGCCTGAGGACATCTTTGTTGGGGATATGATTCTGCCATTTGATGTGGAGGATTTTTCGGAGGCAGCGCAGGTGAAAGATGTTTAGGCGACGCTCTTGGTGTGTGTATAGCGTCCAGGTCTCGCTTCCATACAGTAGAGTGCTGAGTACACATGCCTGGTAGATCTTCATTTTTGTGGTCTTGGTCAGCTTATTGTTGTCCCAAGCCCGTTTGGAGAGTTGGGCCATCGCAGCAGCTGCCTTGCCAATGCGTATATTGAGCTCAGCGTCAAGGGATAGGTTGTAGGTGACGGTAGAGCCCAGATAGGTAAACTTCTCCACCTCTTGTAATCTGTGGTCTCCAATATGTATGTTTGGGATGTCCGATGTAGCCTGGCCCATGATGTTGGTCTTCTTAAGGCTGATAGCTAAGCCAAAGTCGTTACATGCTTGCTCAAAACAGTTAATGAGCCTTTGGAGGGCTTCTTCTGTGTGTGTTACCAGAGCGGCATCATCAGCAAATAACATCTCCTTGATCAGGACGTTTCTGATTTTGGTCTTGGCACGCAGGCGCGAGAGATTGAACAGTTTCCCGTCACTTCTACTGTGCAGAAACACTCCATCATCTGATGTCTGAAAGGCATGTGACAGCAAGAGTGAGAAGAAGATGCCAAACAATGTAGGAGCGAGGACACAGCCTTGCTTTACCCCGTTTTTTATTTGGAAGGCGGCTGATGTTGAACCGTTGTGCTGTATGGTGCCTTGCATGTCATCATGGAAAGACTTGATGATCCTCAGCAGCTTTGGTGGACATCCGATTTTTTGGAGCAGGAGGAAGAGGCCTGTTCTGCTTACCGAGTCAAAAGCCTTTGTTAGATCAATGAAGGCCATATATAATGGCATTTTCTGCTCTCTGGACTTCTCCTGAAGTTGGCGTATGGAGAATATCATATCGATAGTTGATCTGCTTCTTCTAAAGCCACACTGCGATTCCGGATAGATTCGAGAAGCAAGTAGTTGTAGCCTGGCCAGGATAACGCGGGCAAAGGTCTTTCCAACAGTGCTTAGAAGGGATATACCACGGTAATTGTTACAATCACCACGGTCACCTTTGTTTTTGTAGAGCGTAATGATGTTGGCATCCCGCATATCCTGAGGGACTGTACCCTCTTCCCAGCACTGACACAGAAGCTCATGAAGGTGCCGAAGCAGGATGGTGTTTTTGCCGGCTTTGATGATCTCTGAGGGGATGCCGTCTTTTCCCGGAGCCTTATTTCTTGCTAGGGAGTCAACAGCCTTGGTGAGCTCTGCTATAGATGGCGGACTGTCAAGTTCGCACATGACTGGCAAGATCTTGACACTCTCGACTGCAGCCTCAGCCACTGTGGTCTCCCGTGAGTAGTGCTCCACCCATCTATCCATTTGCTTGCCTTGATCCCTGATGAGATCTCCAGTAGTTGATTTCAGAGGGGCTGACTTGGTTGCGGATGGACCGAGGGCCTTCTTCAAACCAGCATACATCCCACGGGTGTCGCCCCTGTCAGCAGCTGACTGGATACTCTGACAGATTTCCTGCCAATACCTATTTGCACAGCATCTGGCTGTCAGTTGGGTTTTATTTCGTGCCTTTCTGAGTTCTTCGAGTGACTTTGTAGAAGAGTCACTCTTGTATTGCACCAGAGCTGCACGCTTTGCTTCGATAACTGGCTCCAGCTCTGAGAGCCCAGCATTGAACCAATCTGGGTTTTGCCTTTCTCTCATGCCGAAAGTATCCAATGATGTCGTATACAAGGCTTCCCTGATATAGTCCCACCTACTTTCAGCAGAGGAGGTTGGGCAGCTACTGAGGGCAACCTTGATAGAAGCAGCAAAACATTTTCGCAGTGTAGGGTCCGAGGTTCTGGCGGTGTTGATGCGTGGTCGGCCCACTTTCTTGGAGCGATGGACTTTTTTAGGGAGAATCCTCACCCTGCTTCTAATTAGTGAGTGGTCTGTGTCACAATCCGCACTGTGGTAACTGCGGGTCAATAGAGTGGAACTCAGAAAGGATCTCCGTGTAATGATGAGATCCAGCTGATGCCAGTGGTGAGATCTTGGATGTCTCCAGGATGCCTTGTGGGATGGCTTGCTGGTAAAGAATGTGTTTGTGATGCACAGGTTGTGGTATGTGCAGAATTCGAGTAGTCTCTGACCATTGTCATTCATGTTGCCAATACCAAAGTGTCCAACACAAATGGGCCACGAATCATGGTCAGATCCCACGCGAGCGTTAAAATCCCCTAGAAGGTAGATATTTTCAGTCGTTGGTATATTTTCTAGGACACAGTTGAGATCTTTGTAGAACTGGTCCTTGGTCTCCTCTGAGCTGTAGAGAGTGGGAGCATAGATGCTGAGTAGATGTACTGAGCCAGAAGAAGTCGAGAGGCGCAGTGAGAGGATACGCTCAGTGCCTCCCGATGGTGGTTCTATTGAGGAGAGTAGTGAGTTTCTCACTGCAAAGCCAACGCCATGTTGACGAGGTTCTTCTGGATCTCTTCCCTGCCAAAAGAAGGTGAAGTCCTGCTCTTTGAGTCTGCCGTTTGAGGGAAGTCTTGTCTCCTGCAGCCCAGCAATATCTATGTTGAGCCTCTTTAGTTCACGGTCAATGATGGCCGTTTTCCTTGTGTCTTCAATACTGAGAAGATCGTCAGATATTCCAGGACACATGGTCCTGACATTCCAGCTTGCCAACTGCAGAACTGGTGTTTTCTTGAATTTTAGTTGCTTGCCTGGTGCAGAGGTTGCAGGCCGCTTTTCGAGTCGTACTCTTAGCTCCAAGCACCCAATGGAACAGGCGGCTTGTGGCGGGTCAGCACCTTATTAACTGGGGGCTGCCCAGCTTGAGGTGGGCAGTAGCTAACCAATAGGACACGGAAGTCCCTCCCACCGGCAGAGGTAACCCGTAGCGTCCATATTTTACGCCAATCTGAATGGACTTATCACTCGTAACTGTTACCTCCCGTGTTGTTTCTGCAGCTTTTTACAGCAGCACTGAAGTGTCCTCTCCAGTTTTGCGCAGGCCTGGGCTATAGATAAGAAAGTCCTGGGTAGCCCAATCGTCAGGTTTCCTCTCTCGACCTTGCTGATGTAGTCCAGTGGAGTGCAGTGCATTACGTTTGGCACCAGCTTGGTTGCAGGAGCTGCCGGAAGAGTGTCGAATCGAACACTAGACCGCCTTCGGGGCTCCACTCCGGATTTCATTGAAGGTTGTCTCCTTTCCGTAACCCTGGATAGGGGCCCATACCGGGTACTATATATAGTATGTCTGTATTTTTGTATGCAGTATAATTAATCCAAAAAAATTACTTGTTGACACTCCTGGGGTTTCATAGTATTACCATGTAAAATTTGATTTGGTTTGGTTGAGCCGTTTGAGAATGCATTAGGAACAGACAGAGATACAAACGATTTTATATATATATACGAGCAAAACGCCCCCCACCCTGTCCAATGGACGGTGCTGAGTTGTCAAACATTTAAACCAAATTTTCTCAAAACAACTTGTCCGACTGTCCCATAAGCCTCCCCTTTGAGAAACATTGATTTAACCTAAATTTGAGACACCAGCAAAAGAAGAAATAAAGATAGACTTTTTTTTCTATTCCAAAGGAAAACGATTTCCCACTGCTTTATCGATCGCATTCTCACCTGGAATCGATTTTTGTAATTTTTTCAAGACTTATACACGCCCTGATACCGTCGGTATCTAATATCAAGTTTGAGCGCAATCGGATGGAGGATGCCCGAGATTCTAGAAGACACACACACACACACACACACACAGAACGGATTTTATATAAGAGATAGATAAGCAGAGTGGCGCAATGGGAGCGTGCTGGGCCCATAACCCAGAGGTCCATAGATTAAAACTACGCTCTGCTAAGTGTAATTATTTTGAAGGCGCAGGCGTGGCTGGGTGATAAAAAGCTTACTTCCCAACCACATGGTTCCTGGTTCAGTCCCATTCCGTGGCACCTTGCGCAAGTGTCTTCTACTATAGCCTTCGGCCGACCAAAACCTTGTGAGTGGATTTGGTAGACAGAAACTGAAAGAAGCCTGTCGTATGTGTGTGTGTGTGTGTGTGTGTGTGTGTGTGTGTGTGTGTGCGCGCACGCGCATGCGTGCATGCGTATGCGCGTGCGTGTGTCTTTGTGTCTTTCTGTCTGTGTATTACTGGAACAGCAGATTCCAGGATCTAATATTTGTAGTTGCTGATTCAATGAGCGTCCGATGTTCTTGCTCTTTCTGATATTCTTGCTTTGTCTGTCTGTCGGTCTGTCTACCTCTCTCTCTCATCTCTCGTTCCCTTCTCACTCTCTCTACTTTTCACTCTCTGTCTTCCTCTCTCTCTCTTCTTTCCTTGTTCCCCAGGACAGAAATTCCCTAGGTTGGGTCTTACATAACTGTAACAGCTACATTATCTACTCTGCACTGTAAGTCTCATTGCTTTTGAATAACCCCCAAATCTCCCTGTAATTTTCGAGGGTCACTAGGACATATATGTCGATACTGATTTCTCCCGACTCTTTATTTTTTTGTCATCACACTTACCACTCGCCCAAATAACACTACAAGGTTGACAACTATCCAATACTCTTAACTGGTGTATCTGTGTCCTCCTTCTTTCCTTTTTACATACAATCTTGACACATTACTCTTGCGGAGTAGTTCCTTGTTCATTGTCGTTAATTTACGTGTTCTCCGTTCTATCTCTTGTAATTCATGCTCCTTCCAAGATACTATTCTTTCTCCATATCTCATCAAAGCACCAGCATACGTATTAAATCCTCTAATTTTATAACGGCCTTTTAGCTTCGATTGGGGCCCAAGCCGAGTTCTCCTCAAATATTCTTTCCTGTACATTTCTTTCATCTTATGTCTTTCAGTGATACTCAGGTACCCATATCCTTCCTCTCCAGCTTCCTTTATAGTTTCACCACTTTTCAGCTTTTACTGATTTTCTGCCTTTTGAGAATCATTACACCACATTTCTCGATCCCAATATCTTTGCTAATCATCTGCACAGTTGTCGTCAAACTCTCGGGTTCTTTCTCAGTTTTAGCGAATAGCTTTAGGTCATCCATAAACCACAGGTTGTGTACCTTCACCCAGCCTAGAATGTCTTATTTTTGCAACGTGCTTTCACTGCACTACCGAGCGCAGCTCTGTGTGTCTTGGGTATGTGCTGTGGTTTGCTGTGATACTCTTATGGTTACTGTATTGAAAGTATTTTGCGTAGGTTGTGGGCAGTGCTTAGTAATGCAATTTTCTATATGTTATATATATTTTAGTCCTGGTGTTTTTGTTATGTACTTGTCTGAATATATTATTATTATTATTATTATTATTATTATTATTGCCTTTTATAAAAACAAAATCCATTTGTCATGACTTGGAAAATATTCATGTCTTGCTGTGTCATTAATTTCTTTATCGTTTAATTTCCTTTTCTGTTTGGTTTCTCTGTTGTTATGTTCACTGGAGTTTATCGTAATGGGTGGGGCCACTCTGGATAAAAATAGTCATTTACGGTGAATGTAAACGTAACAAAATCATGTTTAAAATATATAAAAAGTATATACCTTGGCGCTCTTTCAGTGCGAAAGCAATATCCTTGAGGCGTTCCAGAAAGGTTTTCCGAAGATGGTATCTAGAGAGAAACGCCCTTTTTTCTTGTTCCGCTTGTTCCGCAATAAACTGCAGGTCTTTAGGTCTTTCTTCATCAGGCATTAATAATAATAATAATAATAATAATAATAATGATAATAATAATAATAATAATAATAATAATAATAATAATAATAATAATAATAATAATAATAATAATAATAATAATAATAATAATAATAATAATAATAATGGAAGTGTTATCATGTACATTGGTTTGTCTTGATATAAAAGATGGGCTACAGCAAATATTCTGCTCAATATCACAGATTTGCTTGTCAGTTGTTTGACCATAACCAGTTGAGCATGTCCATTGGTGGCT
>NC_043003.1:11814450-11831950 GCF_006345805.1 Octopus sinensis
TTGTTTTAAGGCGGTCCTATTGATCAAGATCAGTCATGCCTTTTATTAGTGACTGCTTTGGGGTGACTTATTCCTCGTAATGTTTTGTTTCGTAAAGGGAGATCACAGGAGGGCGGCGAGCTGGCAGAGTAGTTAGCACACCGGGCGAAATGCTTAGCGGTATTTCGTCTGCCGCTACTTTCTGAGTTCAAATTCCGCCGAGGTCGACTTTGGCTTTCATTCTTTCGGAGTCGATAAATTAAGTACCAGTTACGCACTGGGGTCGATGTAATCGACTTAATCCCTTTTTCTGTCCTTGTTTGTCCTCTCTGTGTTTACCCCCTTGTGGGTAGTAAAGAAATAGGTAGTAGTGTTCAAGACGTGGCCATAAAGGAGGAGAAAAGAAGAATGATAACATCTGGTTCTATTGGCCGGAAAGTTGTGAAAACCCAGGAGCTAATCCTGTGAACCGTATCAACTTAATTGCCAATGTGAGCGGTCCAGCTGAAACTGCTGTCAACGATTACTCCTAAGTCTCTGATATTGTTGGATGCCATGATTAGCTTTCCTGAAGAAAGAGAATTTGGTTGTTTGGATGCATTCCCTTTTCCAAAGTACATAAGTTCAAATTCTCCATAATTTAACAGCATGCTGTTGAATATGGTTCAACGTTTCGAGCAGATGCTCTTCTTCGGAAACAGAGGGAAGTCCAAAAGAAGGGAAGACGGAGGAAGAAAATCGCCAACGATTCACATGTGGTTACATTTTGAAATGTATGTATGTATATATATATATATATATATATATATATATATATATATATATATATATATATATATATATATATATATATATACATACATACATACTACATACATACATACACACACACACACGCATGTATATATGTATATATATACTTATGCATGCATACATACATACATACATACATGCATGCATACATACACACACATACATACATACATACATACATACATACATACATACATACATACATACATACATACATACATACATACATACATACATACATATAGTTAACAGATAACATCCAGAGATTCTCTGTATAGAAAACACTTAGTAGTGGTGAAGTGACTCGAACTTAAGACTCCGATGTCTCTAGTTGGGACCAATTCAGCGGAGTAAAGAGTGGCTGTCAGAGGAATCCTGGTTAGCAGATATGGAAGTACGAGAGGCGTTCAATAAGTAATGCCACTGACCCACTTCCCATAGCAGTAGAGCAACGAAACTTGGCACAGTTATTAGTCTTTTTTTTACATAGGAACCACCCAGAGTTACGCATTTCTCCCATCGTTTGCTGCGGCTCTGGAGACCGTTTTTGTAGAAGACCCCAGCTTGGTCCTCCAACCTCAACGTGACTTCAGAAATCAAGGCTGCATCATCTGGGAAACGCTTTCCTTTCAAAAACAACTTCATGATTGGGAAGAGGTGAAAATCAGAGGGTGCAAGGTCAGGAGAGTAGGGGGATGGGGAGGAGTTCATAGCCATACGCCTGTGCTTCTGATCTGGCGACAAGCGAGTTGTGGACCGGAGCGTTGTCCTGCAGGAGGAGGATGTCTTTGCTGATCTTGCCCCGCCTCTTGATTTTGATAACTTCTCTTAATTTCCTCAAAAGTGAAGCATAATAGGCTCCTGCAATTGTGGTACCCTTTGCCAGGAAATCTGTCATCACTACTCCGTCCTGGTCCCAGAAGACTGTGAGCATGACCTTGCCAGCGGAGGGCTGCACCATTGACTTCTTTGGAGGAGGTGAGTCACGGTGCTTTCACTGCATTGACTGGGCTTTGGTCTATGGATCATAGTGATGGACCTAGGTTTCATCCTGTGTAATCAGTCTTTTGAAAAATTTTGATTCATCTTCTTGGCACATCTCCAAATTCACCCTCGAGCACTCGACGCGTTCTTGCTTCTGGAAAGGCGTGAGCAACCTGGGAATCCATCTGGCAGACACCTTTTGCATATGCAAATGGTTATGAATGATAGTTTCCACAGACCCGGTACTAATCTTGACCTCATGGGCTATTTGGCGAATAATTATGCGTCGATCTTCGAAAATGGCAGCCTCAACTTGACGGACAGGCCTCATCAATGGCAGAAGGGGGCGACCAGATCTGGGAGCTATTTCCACAGAGTTCCGACCATGTTTGAATTCACGATGCCAGCGTTTTACAAGGTCATATGATGGGGCATCATCACCATAAGTTACTTTCATTTCATCAAAAGTCTCCCGTGGTGTGCGTCCTTTGAAATACAAAAACCGGATCACTGCTCGACACTCAACAGGCTCCATTTCACACTTGACTCGGTTCAAAAACCTGTAAATCAGAAACCACAATTAATTCAGAGCTGTAATTTGCCACTTACTCTATAGAGATATAAATAATTGCACATGCAAAATTTCAGCTAGATCAAACAACTGCAAGTGGGTCAGAGGCATTACTTATTGAACGTCCCTCGTAATTGCGGATAGACAAGTTGAATATATATATATTTAATTTGTTTATCCGCATAATTGCCCCCTCCCCCCTCTCTTTCTCTCTCTCTCTCTCTCTCTCTCTCTATATATATATATATATATATATATATATATATATATATATAATAATAATTTGAGGGAATATTATTCCTAACTTACAGGGAAAAATTCAATTTAGAAATACTAAATCAAATTTCACAAAATATAATATATATATAAATTAGAAAAAAAAAACGCCTTTTATCAATTATATATATTAATCATCGGTATATTATTTTTATCTTATATTTAATATTTCTATTATATGCAATTTTCTAGATGGTGAAATTTAATTTATCATTTTGAATTGATAAAAGGTGTTTTTTTTCTAATTTATATATATATAAATTTTAGCTACTTATTTTTTATTATTTATTTTTAGATAATTTGAAAATCTGTTGGCTGCCTGGTTGGTTCGATTATGTCATCGATTCCCGACGGTTTCTTCAGCTGTTGCCCGCTTCAGACTCCCATGTCACCCGTGCCTTTCGACATAAGAACCGAAGGTCTAGAATCGCCCGCATTGATTCCTGTGACTAGTCGAACCAATGAAGTCTTGCCCTCCTCGGTTGTTTTACCAATTCCTGACGCTAGAAGTTTTCCAATGCATCTCGATGGCAGCGCCGACATCCAAGACCTCCGTTCTTTGCCCGTCTTACCAACAATCGATCTTTCATCTCCACATCTATCGGCAATATCAACTACGGTCCCGCTCGTTCGGACGGATGACACGAATACAGCGGAGTCACGGAATGAAGAGCTGAAGTTACCATTTTGTCACAATCAGCTTAACAACAACAGCAACAACAACAACAACAACCACAACTGCTATAACAACAGCAGTTGCGATGGCAACGATGATAACAACAACACCAACACAAACGATACCATTACTACTACTGCTACTACTACTACTACCACTACTACCATTTTCAATATTAATAGTAATAACAATTTTAACAACGGTGATAATATAGATTTCGACTTTGAGAATATGACCATCAGAAACCACATTCCTTTATTGAAACCAAATTCTTTCGAGGCATCATGTTCTTCATCTGATATCTACGGTGACAACGACTGGTCTGTGAAAATGGCCAATACAGATCTATACCAGCACCAACAACAACCATACTTAAATTACAGTAACGCTCAAGACGCAGAAATTCCAGACTTAATCTCCTTACCTGCATCATTAGGCAGTTATGATAGATGTAAAGCAACTACAGGTAATGTATTTACGGTATCGTTAGACCATTTGAAGGCGGCGAGCTGGCAGTAACGTTAGCGCTCCGGGCGAAATGCTTACCGGTATTTCCTCTGCATGCATATGTATATACATTTGGCGAATGGTGCGAGTGAGGATGTGTACGTTTTTCAAGTGAGGGTGACTGAATGTATACTTTTAGGCGCACGCACGTGGGTGTGCGGGCGCGCATGTGTAGGTATGAACATGTGCGCTTACGCGAATACTATGAACTTTTTTCTCCTTACCTTTACTCCCTCCCATCACTTAGCGGTCATTCAAATAGCTCTTTTGTCTTAATAACGGCCAATCACACAGTAATTTCCCTTTGTATAACAGTCATTTTTCATAGCATTTTCCGATGTCCGGATAACTGAAGAGATGGCGGCGTGGATTTCCACCTCGGCATCCGAAACTTGGAGTTTTATCATAGCTACCGAATAATTGTCACATATTACATTTACAAATAAATTCCTCTATTTACATAATATCGAGGTCTCTTTCTTTCATTTGTTGTCTTACCATTTTTATCAATATATATATATCACCGTGATCACCGTGACCGACCAGGCTATCAGATGTTGCTACACATCGCTGGTTATAACGCGCTTCGCATTGTTTTAGCCTTCAAATGAGCAGGCCACAATATATTATATATAATATATATATATATATAATATATATATAATATATATATATATATATATATATATATATATAGATATATATATATATACATATATGGGTACAGGACGTCGCCGACTGTAAACAACATGAAGTACGAAAACAAACGAGTTAAATATGCAAACAACGAGAAAAAATGGAAAACTGGACAAGTAACACAAAGAACGACCCTTCATCAGTTGTCGGCTGTCTGTCTACTCCTCATTTCGAGCATTCATATATATATATCAAAACGATGAATAGCCTTCGCGTAAACTATTGGTTCGTTTAGTTCTCTTACTTTATTATCATCTTATAATCATCTCATAATAATGACCTTTATGACTCGTATTACTACCTCAGTCAATCTAAATGTATATATTTGTCACTACCTGTCATAAACAGCCTTTTTCTATTTGCAATATGCATTTTCGTTGATTTTTCATATTTTACCCTTACATTTCCACGTGTATTTTATATTTTCTTTTCGTAACATATTTCTACTATATATATATATATAATATTAGGGAGTATAACTCCAAACCTACAGGGAAAAATTCAATTTAGTATTAAATCAAATTTCACAATATGAATATATAATATATAAATTAGGGAAAAACCACTATTATGCAATTCAAACAATGATAGACATAAACCAAATCATAAATAGAAAATAAAAAATATTTTTATAAAACATATAACTAGATCACAAAAAGTATAAAAATGAAATCAATATATAAGTATTTTATTTTTTATGTATGATTTGGTTTATGTCTATCATTGTTTAAATTGCATAATAGTTGTTTTTCTCTAATATATATGATACATATATATATAGTGGAGGCGTTGTGTGTGTTTATTGAGCTAAAACACCTAAAAGCTCCACGAGGCTCCGGCAGGGTGTAGTGGCGACCCCTGTTGTACTCTTTCGCCACAACTTTCTCTCACTCTCTCTTGAGTAACGCTGTGATGGACTGGCGTCCCGTCCAGCTGGGGGAACACATGCGCCACAGAAACCGGGAAACCAGGCTCATGAGCCTGGCTAGGCTTGAAAAGGGCGACCTTTATCGTTATATATATATATATATATATATATAATATATATATATATATATATATATATATATATATATATATATATATAATACGTACATGAAATCGACGCTCGCATTCTTACACATGAACACACAAGAATACACAGACACACACACACATACACACACGCATACACTTTTGTGCGTGTGTGCACGTGTGCTTTCATTATGCATTTATGTATTTATAGTAAAGCCTCTTGTCAAATAACAAATGAGATGATTTATAGATTATTAGAAACTTTAGATCCTCCCAATACATCCATCAGAGCTGCATGGAACATTATCTTCGCACAGATACACATACGCATAGAAATGCATGCACACACATCTGTATGTATATGTGCATGCATATACGTATGTATGTATGTATATGTCTAAGTGTACTTAGTATTATTATATTTTTCTTATTACTTATTTTTATTTTTATCATTAATGTTGTTGTTGTTGTTGTTGTTGTTATTATTATTTTATTATTATTATTATTATTATTATTATTATTATTATATTATATGTTGTTGTTATTATTGTTATTGTTATTGTGATCCAGAAATATGCCACCACAATTGGTGGGAAATAAATCCAGACTTGTGGAATCTCCGAGAGCTGTTGGACTGGATGGCCTATACGTTACAGTTAGATAAAATCAATTCCATTATTTATCTCAATAATTTCTTCCGAGACGTCAAGAACGGCAGCCAAATGAGACGAATGACACGCGAGGAACTCGTCAGCAGAGATCCAGATAACGGCTCCATGTTGTTTCAGTCTCTAAAATATTTCAGCGAATATGGTTAGTAAATATATTTGTTTTCACTTTCTTCTCCCTTCTTTTTCTCTTTCTTGTTTTTCCTTTTTTCCCTTTCTTTCTTCTTCCCTTTCTTTTTCCTCTCTTTTTCTCTTTCTTTTTTCCGTTTCTTTCCTTTTCCCTTTCTTTTTTCTTCCGTTTCTTTCTTTTTCCGTTTCTTTCTTTTTCTCTTTCTTTCTCTTTCTTTCTCTTTTCCTTTCTTTTCCCTTTCTTTTTCTCTTTTTCTCTTTCTCTCTTTCTTTCTTTCTTTCTTTCTTTCTTTCTTTCTTTCTTTCTTTCTTTCTTTCTTATCTTTTCCCGTTTTCTCTTTCCGTTCTTTTTCTTCTCTTCTTTCTTTCCTTTTTCCTTCTTTTTTTTCTTTTTTCTTTTTCTCTTTTTTTCCCTTTCTTTTTCCCGTTCTTTCTTTTCTCTTTCTTTTTCTCTTCCTTTCTTTTCCCTTTCTTCCTTTTTCCTTTTCTTTCCTTTTCTCTTTCTTTCTTTTACTCTTTCTTTCTTTTTCCCTTTCTTTCTTTTCCCCTTTCTTTTTCTCTTTCTTTCTTTCTGTCGGTTGTTTGCCAACGAAATATTTTCTGCTGCCATACAGAACATTTCGAGCCGTTTATCTTTTATCTTTCATCTCTTACTTGTTTCAGTCATTAGACTGCGGCCTTGCTGGGGCACCACCTTAAAGAATTTTTAGACAAACGAATAGACCTCAGTACTTCTTTATTTCTTCAAAGCTTGGTACTTATTCTCTCCGACTCTTTTGTCGAACCTAAGTTACGGGGATGTAAACATACTAGCACCGGTCGTCAAGCGGTAGTGTGTATGTGTGTGTGCGAGTATGTGTGGAGGGGAAACACACATACACACACACACACACACATACATATAATATATATATATATGACCGGCTTCTTTCAGTTTCCGTCTGCCAAATCCATTTCACAAGGCTATGGTCAGCCCGAGGCTATAGTAGAAGACACTTACCCAAGGAGCAACGCAGTGGGATTGAACCCGGAACCATGCGGTTGGGAAGCATGCTATTTACCACACCTGCTCCTATGCTTGTTTATAATTTCAAAATTTTTCTTGAGCCCCAAAACTCGTTAACCCAGTTTTCTGGTTTCCATTTCACAGACTGTTCATCTTTTATTTTTTATCATATACTTGTTTCAGTCATTAGACTGTGGCCATGCTGGGGCACCACTTTGGAAGGGTCAGTCTCAATACTTAGCTTATTATTAAAATCTAGCACTTGTACTATCGGCTGCTTTTGCCAAATCATTAAGTTACGAGGACGTTACCAAGCTGTAGTCGGGGCAGACACAAGCACAAAGACACATACACACACACATATATAGACATATATTCGCTGGGCTTCCCTACAGTTTCCGTCAACGAAATTCACTCACAAGGCATTGAAACATTGGTGGGTCAGTGCTATAACGGAAGACACTTGCTTAAGGTGCCGTGCAGTGGGAATAAACCCGAAACCACACGGTTGCATGGCAAGTTTCCTAAGCGCACGACTATTTCTGCGCCTATGTTTAGAAACAATGAAGAAAATGAATATGAAATAGATCAGTTGAATTTTATATGAAATACATGTCTTAGGCAAGTCATTCAACTGGATCCAGTGATAAGGTTCCAGCTTGGGAGTTTAGGATGGGTATGGTAGTCAATGGTAGCCTTTAGTTACTCCTCAGATCTGCAATTTTGTCCGGTAATGCTATCGGTAAAACCGACATCCGACAAATGATAGATACATGACCCGTGCCCAGTCAGCAGCCGGATGTTCTTTCTTTCTAGAAACGGCGGCGAGCTGGCAGAATCGTTAGCACGCCGGGCAAAATGCGTAGCCGTATTTCGTCTGCTGTTACGTTCTGAGTTCAAATTCCACCGAGGTCGACTTTGCCTTTCATCCTTTCTAGGTCGATAAATTAAGTACCATTTACGCTCTGGGGTCGATATAATCGATATAATCCGTCTGTCCTTGCTTGTCTCCTCTGTGTTTAGCCCCTTGTGGGTAGTAAAGAAATAGGTATTTCGTCTGCCGTTACGTTCTGAGTTCAAACTCCGCCGAGGTTGACTTTGCCTTTCATCCTTTCGGGGTCGATTAAATAAGTACCAGTTACGCACTAGGGTCGATATAATCGACTTAATCTGTCTGTCTGTCCTTGTTTGTCCCCTCTGTATTTAGCCTCTTGTGGGTAGTAAAGAAATGGGTATTTCGTCTACCGTTACGTTCTGAGTTCAAACACCGCCGAGGTCGACTTTACCTTTCATCCTTTCGGCTCGATAAATTAAGTACCAGTTACTCACTGGGGTCGATATAATCGACTTAATCCGTTTGTCTGTCCTTGTTTGTCCCCTCTGTGTTAAGCCCCTTGTGGGCAGTAAAGAAATAAGAAAGGACGCTTACGGTATATAACATATTGAATTATATACAACACATTTTGTGAGTTGTAGTATTTACTATTGTCCCCAGTTACGGGTCAAAACCTAGAAGAGGGTCCTGCAGCTAAAGCATACTGGACTCGAAGGAGGGCTGATTCCTACACATGTGTTACACAGGCATACCTGTCTGTGGGAATGCCCTAATGTCACGTGAACCGTCCCTCGTTACTGCCTAAAGATTACTTGCGTAGCTAGAGTTGTGCCGCCCGGGAGGCCCTTCCGTTTGCCGCCCCCAGACCCCACAAAAACACATATTGCCTATAGCAGACCAAAAGTGGTGACCCTTTAAAAATGCCGCCCCTACCGCCTCCTCCTAGCTACGCTAGTGCTAAGGATTACACTGGTTTTGTGCCTTGAGGGTCATTTTATTCTCGCGGCTTTCTTCGAACTGCTACTCTCTAGAATTTATTACCGTTGTCTCGTTTTCGTCTGGTCTATGATATTCAGTCCTTTAAACTTTCTGTCAACCAATTTCTTTCGATTTTGTAGGTCCCTTCTTTTCATTTTACTTAATTCTTTATTGCCCATAAGGGGCTAAATATAGAGGGGACAAACAAGGAGATTAGGTCGATTACATCGAGCCCAGTGCGTAACTGGTATTTACTTTATCGACCCCAAAAGGATGAAAGGCAAAATCGACCTCGGCGGAATTTGAACTCAGAACGTAATGGCAGACAAAATACCTATTTCTTTATAAACCACAAGGGGCTAAACACAGAGGAGACAAACAAGGACAGACGGATTAAGTCGATTATATCGACTCCAGTGCGTAACTGGTTACTTATTTAATCGACCCCGAAAGGATGAAAGGCAAAGTCGACATCGGCGGAATTTAAACTCAGAACGTAACGGCAGACGAAATACCTATTTCTTTATTACCCACAAGGGGCTAAACACAGAGGGGACAAACAAGGACAGACATAGGTATTAAGTCGATTACATCGACCCCAGTGCGTAACTGGTACTTAATTTATCGACCCCGAAAGGATGAAAGGCAAGTCGACCTCGACGGAATTTGAACTCAGAACGTAACGGCAGACGAAAACCGCTACGCATTTCGCCCGGCGTGCTAACGTTTCTGCCAGCTCGCCGCCTTCTTTTCATTTTCTGTAGTCCCTACACTATAGCGGCTCAAGCCATATTAAAACAAAAAAAAAAAATCATATTAAAACAATTGTGGGATCACATTCGGAATAACTGGAGACCAGTAGAGTAAACTTTAAATAAGACGGCAGACGGTAACGGCAAACCATTGCTGTATTCTTTCTTCTCAAGGAAAATCAATAAATTTTCACTCTTTGGCACGAAAGATCACGATCGCTTCCGACGCCAGTAAACATGGTACAGGAAGCGGAAGAGATGAAGCACAAACTAAATAAATGGCCGTGTCTTTGTTCTTCTTCAATATTTGTTCATTCATTATCGATACGTTTTCTTTTAAATATAGTTATCTTTGCAGGGAATATCCTCTTTGATGATAATAATCATCTTGCTTCGCCAAAGGAATATTATTCCGTCGAGTGCATCAAGGACGCTCACTACAACATGGAAATGAACGATGACAAACCTGATAACTTTTACCCGTTAGAGTTCGGTAGGTTTCCTCTCCAACCGCATCAGCAACACCACGCTGCTTTGCTGAACAGTTCAAGTAAGGATCCGTTATTGCTTATTAAGCGACTTCTAGAAATGAAAGCGAACAGCTAAAGCGTTATCTGTGTTCTTTGCGTTTCACTATTTCTGTATGTGTATGAGTATATGCAAGTTCGTGTGTTGTGTGTTTGTGTGTGTGTGTGTGTGTTTGTGTGTGTGTGTGTGTGTGTGTGTGTGTGTGTGTGTGTGTATTTTTACTGGCATTTTCCCCTTGGTAATGGTGGTACTGGAAGGTGGCGAGCTGGCAGAATCGTTAGCACGCCGGGCGAAATGCGTAGCCGTATTTCGTCTGCCGTTACGTTCTGAGTTCAAATGCCGCCGAGGTCGACTTTGCCTTTCATCCTTTCGGGGGTCGATAAATTAAGTACCAGTTACGCACTGGGGTCGATATAATCTACGTAATCCGTTTGTCTGTCCTTGTTTGTCCTCTCTGTGTTTAGCCCCTTGTGGGTAGTAAAGAAATAGGTATTTCGGCTGCCGCTACGTTCTGAGTTCAAATTCCGCCGAGGTCAACTTTGCCTTTCATCCTTTCGGGGTCGATTAAATAAGTACCAGTTACGCACTGGGGTCAATGTAATCGACTTAATCCGTTTGTCTGTCCTTGTTTGTCTCCTCTGTGTTTAGCTACTTGTGGGTAGGAGAGAAATAGGTAATGGTGGTGCTGGTGAAGGCAGCAACGTTGCGGCGGCGGCGGTGGCAGCGGCAGCGGTGGTGATGGCAGTGGCGGTGGCGGTCACAGTAGCGGTGGCGGCGGTGTTGGTGGTGACAGGTGCGGAGGAGGTGGTGGTGATGGTGGCGGTGAGAGCACTGACTGTGACATCTTGTAGTGAATTCGACGTAAGCTCAGTTCGGCGGAGACCGTTTTTGGTTCTTTGCAAAGTTATTAAGAACAGTCAAAATTGCAAAGGGGTTATTAATGATTTCTGTTAGCGCTCTCACATTAATTACAACGAAGGAAGGCGGTATGTTTTGAAGTTCTGCCACGAGTTCGAAGCGCAACAAGAAAGACACACCGTAAGAAGGCACGACACTGTGGAATTGTCTGAGATAAAATCGCTTCATAGATTTACTGTCTTAAAAATACAATACACTAATACACTAAGGCGTAGGAGTGGCTGTGTGGTAAGTAGCTTGCTTACCAACCACATGGTTCTGGGTTCAGTCCCACTGCGTGGCACCTTGGGCAAGTGTCTTCTACTATAGCATCGGGCCGACCAAGGCTTGTGAGTGGATTTGGTAGACCGAAATGAAAGAAGCCCGTCGGGATATATGTGGTGTGTGTATGTTCTGTGTTTTGTCCCCCTCAACATCGCTTGACAACGATGTGGTGTGTTTACGTCCCCGTAACTTAGCGGTTCGGCAAAAGAGACCGATAGAATAAGTATCAGGCTTACAAAGAATAAGTCCTGGAGTCGAATTGCTCGATTAAAGGCGGTGCTCTAGCATGGCCACAGTCAAATGACTGAAACAAGTAAAAGAGTAAAGAGAAAAAGAGAGTAATCCCTCGACTATCGCAGGTGTTACGTTCCAAAACCTCCCGCGATTGGTGAAAATCCGCGAAGTAGAAAAAAGAGTGTAATGCTTATTTTTTCATTGCTTGTGCTTATGAAAGAGCAATAACCTTTGAGATACGCATATATACCCATTACCGATTTTTTTTCTATCTTCGATCGCATTGTTTACATAGACGTATTCGTACAGGACAGGCCGCAACTTTCAGTGCTGGCTCTAAATTCTATAGACTATCTCCAGAGATACACTTAAGAGATAATCTATTATATAAAATCGTTCGTCTGTTTTTGGTGTGTGTGTGGATCTCGGGCGTCCGTGCGTGTGATATGTAGTTGGTGTGTGTGTGGTGGTGTGTGTGTGCATGTATGTATGGTGTCTATATTCTTTTGTGGTGTCTTTGTGTGTGGTTGAGGTATGGGTGTGAGTGTGTGTGGTCCATTGGGGGGGCGCGATTTGCTGTCATTATATAATGTGTTTGTCTGTGTGTCTTCTAGGATCTCGGGCATCCTCCATCCGATGGCGCTCAAATGTTCAAATTTGATATGTAGATACCGACGGTATCAGGCGTGTTAAGTCTGAAAAAATTACAAAATCGATTCAGGTGAGGAATGCGAAGAAATCCGTCAACCAAATGCAGTGTACTCTTAAATAGCATCGCTATTTAAGCCATGTTTGTGTTATAGTAAAATTAGTACACTCTGCTGCAATTTGTGAATATCGCTTAAAAAAGTCTATCTTTTTCTTCTTTGCTGGTTGTCTCAAATTTAAGTTAAATCAGTGTTTCTCAAAGGGAGGCCTATGGGACGGTCGGACAAGTTGTTTTGAGAAAATTTGGTTTAAAATGTTTGACAACTCAGTACCGTCCATTGGACGGTGGTGGTGGGGGGAGTTTTTGCTCGTAAAAATATATTTTAGGAAGTGGTTTGTCAGTAACGCATATTACTCAACTTTATTTATAATCAAATATTACATTTCCTACAGATGTTGTTATGCCAAAACTCGAAACCCGTTACTGGGTGAATCTATTATCCAAAACAGAATCGATGATAGCGTCCACTCGTGTCAGTTATCGACCAACAGTGACGGTAATGTACCAATGCACAGTAACAACCAACAAAAAATGTTCCAACCGTGCCAACCGAAAAGAAAACCTGGGCGTCCGAGACTCCATCCTCTCAATAAAGATTCGGCTGGCATCAAGAAAAGTAAGTTAATATCGTAATATAGCGGTACGGCAAAGGTATAGGTGTGGCTTGTGAGGTAAGAAGTTTGCTTCCCAACCACGTGGTCCCGGGTTCAGTCCCACTGTATAGCACCTGAGGCCCGACATATATTTTGTGAGTGGATTTGGCTGACGGAACAATCCAGGAAAATACCATTATCATCTTTGTTAAGTGGAAATGCATGAAGCTCTCAACCCTTGAGTAACCATGTATATTCTGCCGCTTATTGTGTGTGTGTGTGTGTGTGTGTGTGTGTGTGTAGCCGGAAGCGTGGCTCTGTGGCTAAAAGTTTGCTTCCAAACTAATGGTACCGGTTCAGTCCCACAGGATGGCACCTCGGGTACGTTTCTTCTACTATAAACCCAGGCCGACCAAAGCCTTGTGATCTCTCTCTCTCTCTCTCTCTCTCTCTTCTCTATCTATATCTATCTATCTATCTATCGATCTGTCATCAAACCCAAAAGTGGTGGTGTTGCGTTTACCTGCCATAACTTAGCGGTTTGATAAATAATGCTGATAGAATAAGTACCAGATTTAAAAAAAGTACTGGAGTTGATTGCTTCGAGAAAAATTCTTCAAAGCGATGCCCCAGCATGGCCGCATTCAAACGACTTAAGCAAGTAAAATATTATACATATATATTTGTACGTAAGTACGTACACACGTGTGCGTGCGTGTGTGTGCGTGCGTGTGCGTGTGTGTGTGTTACATTTATGTATGCACGAGAGAAGATATCTGCGATCTGACGAGTTCTTTTGTTTTTCTTTTCTTTTCAAAAGTGAAAATTCTTCCGCTTTGGGAATTTATTTACTCCATTCTACAGAACAACAACTTTAATCCTTTCATAATACGATGGGAAGATGAAGCGAACGGCAAGTTCCGCTTTGTTCATTCAGAAAAATTTGCCAAACTTTGGGGAGAAGCCAAGAACAATGAAAATATGAATTATGAAAAGCTGAGCCGAGCCATGAGGTTAGTATGTATGTGTGTGTGTGTGAGTGTGTGTGTGTGTATGTATGTGTGTATATGTATGTACGTATGTATCTATGTACGTATGTACGTATGCACGTATGTATGAATGTATGTATGTATGTATGTATGTACGTAAGTACGTATGTATGTATGTATGTATGTATGCATGTACGTATGCTTGCATGTATGTATGTATGTATGTAAGTACGTACGTATGCATGTATGTATGTATGTATGTATGTATGTATGTATGTATGTATGTATGTATGTACGTATGTATGTATATATGCATGTACGTACGTACATATGCATGTATGTATGTATGTACGTGTGTCTGTACGTACGTATGTATGTATGTACGTACGTATGTATTATGTATGTACGTATGGATGTATGTACGTATGTATACATGTACTACGTATGTACGTATGCATATATGTATGCATGTACGTATGTATGTATGCATGTACGTAAGTATGTACGTATGTATGTATGTATGTATGTACGTACGTTCGTATGTATGTATGCATGCATGTACGTATGCATGCATGTACGTATGTATGTATGTACGTATGTATTATGTATGTATGTATGCGTATATTATTCTTTTACTCTTTTACTTGTTTCAGTCATTTGACTGCGGTCATGCTGGAGCACTGCCTTTAATCGAGCAACTCGACCCCGGGGACTTATTCTTTTGTAAGCCCAGTATTATTCTATCGGTCTCTTTTGATGAACCGCTAAGTAACGGGACATAAACACACCAGCATCGGTGTCAAGCGATGCTAGGGGACAAAAACACAAACACACACACGCATATATATACATATACACGACGGGCTTCTTTCAGTTTCCATGTACCAAATCCACTCACAAGGCTTTGGTCGGCCCGAGGCTATAGTAGAAAACACTTGCCCAAGGTGCCACGCAGTGGGACTGAACCCAGAACCATGTGGTTGGTAAACAAGCTACTTACCACACAGGCGCTCCTGCGCCTATATGTGTAAGTGTATGAATATATTCGTATGTATACATGAATGTACGCATTTATGTATGTGAGAATTCAATCATGCATATAGATACGTCTTGACACTCTTTGTCACGTTTAGTAGACGACTATAATTCTCTACGATTTAGTATTGCACCTAGCTGTTTTTATTAATATAAAGGTGTGTGTGTGTGTCTGTGTATACATTTATGTATGTCTGTATGTGTACATATGTGCATGCATGCTTGTGTATCTGTGTGTATATATGTATGTACGTATGTATGTATATGTGTATATGTGTGTATGTTGTATGTATAAATATGCATGCTTGTGTGTGTGCGTGTGTATGTATGTATCTTTCATCTTTTCCTCGATTCACTCATTGGACGGCGGCCACACTCGGACACCACTTTGAAAGGTTCAGTCGAACATATCGTTCCTACTATTCATTTTTGCGATTCTGCAACAGGGACCAATTGAATAAGTACTGGGACCGATTTCTTCGTCTAAGACTTTCGAAGGTGGTGCTACAGCATGGCCACTGATGAATGTCCGGAACAAGTAAGACGATAAGAAATATTTACGTTTACTCTTTGTAATACAGGCAGAGGAGTGGCTGTGTGGTAAGTAGCTTGCTTACCAACCACATGGTTCCGGGTTCAGTCCCACTGCGTGGCACCTTGGGCAAGTGTCTTCTACTATAGCCTCGGGCCGACCAAAGCCTTGTGAGTGGATTTGGTAGACGGAAACTGAAAGAAGCCCGTCATATATGTGTAAATGTATATATATATATATATGTGTGTGCGTGTGTATATATATGTTTGTGTGTCTGTGTTTGTATCCCCTCAACATCGCTTGACAACCGATGCTAGTGTATTTACGTCCCCGTAACTTCGCGGTTCGGCAAAAAGAGACCAATAGAATAAGTACCAGGCTTACGAAGAAGTCCTGGGATCGATTTTCTCGACTAAAGGCGGTGCTCCAGCATGGCCGCAGTCAAATGACTGAAACAAATAAAAGAGTAAAGGAGTAAAATAGTAACCGGAAAGGTGTCCTCAAGTTGATTGGTGTTTTTGCTATATTTCGGCTGTTGAACGCTCCGACCTTCTTCAGGTGTCTTGTGCTGAACTCGGCTGTTGTATCGCAATTTTGAACCAAACGAAATGTAGACAACAGAATGAGAACAATGTATCCCCGTGGATCAAATAAAGAGTTAGGTTCGAAACGTCGATACAACAACCAAGTGCAACACGGCGCCTGACGAAGGCTGGAGTGCATAACAGCTGAAACGTAGTGAAAGCAAACATCAACGTGAGGACATCAGTCCGACATATATAAACGATATACATAAATATTTGTGAATTGTATCACACAAATACCTGTAATCTGTTTTCGAGAGATACTCTGAATCAAATATTCATGATTACAAACTTAGAAATATTTATATTTCTCTCTCTTTTTTTCTTTTTTGTTATAGACATTATTATGGCAAGGACATTATAGAACGCGTTGAAGGACGCCGGTTGGTTTATCGCTTCTTGAACTCGGCAATGGACCGATTGCGGAAGAAAACTAACCCGGAGATTCCACTTAGTGAAATGCAGCGAAACTGAAGTACAGGATCCTTGAGTAAATAAATAGCTTCCAAAATCTGAATTTGTTATCGTTGTTAAACTATAAAATAAATGGAGGTCGTGTGTCTGGACGTCGTCAAGAATACCACATTGAGTAGTAGAGTAATCTTATACGAGTATTCACAGTTCAAGGTGTAGCAGGTAGTGTGTTCGTATTTACTCAAAGTAGTATGGAATAAAACGTATTTAATAGCAAAAATGATTATCGTTCATGCGTATGTGTGTGTATGTGTGTCTGTCTGTCTGACTGTGTGTGTATGTATACATGCACATGTGTATTTATATGTATGCGTACAAATGCATACATGTGTATGTATGTATATATATATATATATATATATATATATATATATATATATATTATATATATATGATATATATATACATACACATGTATGTATTTGTACGCATACATATAAATACACATGTGTATGTATGATGAGATGGCTATTTCTGTCTTTCTTCTCCTGGCCTCCGTCAAGTAGAGACGGTAATCTGTTGCTCTCTGCCGTCCTCAAACAATAGCGTTCGTAAAAAATTTTTTATCTCGTTTGGCTTAACAGCCCTTCTTGTTTGTGTTACTGTTATTCTCTGTTCTGTCTTTTACTGTTTATATTTTGTACTGTCGTTACTGTCCTGTTTTTGTTACCATTTTTACCACTCCGCCAAAAAATCTCAAATTTTATTTAATTTGATTTTCGCGGGAAGGAAAATTTCATTGAAGTCATGTCTCGC
>NC_043003.1:11839450-11843750 GCF_006345805.1 Octopus sinensis
AAAAATAATATATATCCTGGAAACAGCTGTAAGACCTATTTATAAATGTTCTAAAATTTGGACAGCCTTGGTTTTTTTAAATCTCATTCTGGAAAATAAATTATATATATATATATGCCCCTTTATTAGACTATTTTTCTTAGTCATTGCACGGTGATCGCCATAAGCTTTAAGCTTATATAAAAAATACCATTATATATATATATATATATATATCACGTGATCAAGTGACCAACCAGGCTATCAGATGTTGCTACACATCGCTGGTCACAATGCGCTTCGCATTGTTTTAGCCTTCAAATGACGTCACCCCGCTGGTTAAGCGAGCAGGCCAATATATATGTATGTTTATCTCTTATAAAGATTTTCTAACTGGCTACTTTGCTTGTAATACATACATACATACATATACATACATACATACATACATACATACTACATACATACATATATATATGACAAGCAAAGTAGCTAGTTTGAAAATCTTTATAAGAGATAAAGGTAGTAACCATACTGAGAAGTAATGTTTGTCGGCAGTTCCGTAACTACTGTTTTTAACCCAGGAGGGTGCCTCCTGCAGCTGGTTATCGATGTTGTCTGCAACACGATATATATATTGCAAGCAGGGGAGCGGATCCCTATCATCTAGATGACGACGGGACAACCCGACCCTCCGGTTTCGAGCTATTTGTGCTTGTACACACACACAACAACAACAACAACAACAATCTGCCATATATCCAAAAAAGAAGCACACTCGAAAACATAGAACAGTAATGTATTTATAAGCAGTTAAGTTTATGTCCGGTCATGGAGTGACCAGTGGCTTCGCATTCACAAAGGCCTTAGCCCTGAGACTGTAACGGATTCCGACCCCCCCCCCCACGAGGTGCAGAGTTACACTTGTTTTTGGCTTTAGAATCTGACGAGACGCTCACAGAACTAAGACCTTTGTGGGTGTAAAACCATTAGTTACTTTATGACTGGACATAGACTTAACTACTTATAAAAATATATAAATACATACGCACGCACACACACACACACACATACACACACATAAATGGAATAAAAATGCAATAGAGGACAGTAAAACATCAGGACAGACAGACAATACAAACGAGGACAGGGTAAGCAACAAACAGAGAGACGGGCTATTCTTGGCCGTCTTTCACCAGTCAAGTTTCCAGATTGTCCTTACAGTTTCGGTCAGTTACACTTGACACTGTGAACATAACGGATTCCTGGTATATGAATAGCATTCGACTGATAACTCTTTGCCTCACTACTAGGACTTTCACACTTTTAGTAGTAGTAGTAGTAGTAGTAGTAGCAGCAGCAGCAGCAGCAGCAGCAACAACAGAAAGAGACAGACAGGAAAGCAGACAGACGGAGGAGATTACAGTGAGAGAAAAATGTGGGCGAAGAAAGTTAAAATTCTATGTAAGAATTAAGAAAATACAGCATTTCAACTTTTACTTCTGTGGCTCACAACCATTTTTGTCTATGGACCGCTTTGGCCCCTATTCTACTGTAGTCGACCCCGAGACTCATTCAATGTTTTTTTTTTTTAATCTATTACATTTCTATAATGAAATATTATTAGATATTGCATAAAAAATGTTTAATAATATTTTGTGCATTTTAGAAGTGTATGCCTAACCAATTTATTGCGCAGAAACTTTAACAGCAAAATCTTATATGGATCGAACCTGGGCACCACACCGTTAATCCGTTAATCGTTAATTAACCAAGTAGACATTTTCGTTAATGATTTAACTTTTAAGTTAACTTTGGAAATCATTATCAGACTAATTAACTTCCGTTACATTTAACTTCCGTTAACTCAAGTCAATTTGATTTCATAGTTTTGGCTCTTTTCAAAGGTGTTTTTAGCTGGTTTTAAAGCAAAAACTGATTTTTTTTTCCATAATTAAAATTAGCGTTAACGGTTTATCGATAACTTCCGTTACATTTTTAAAGAATTAACTGATTCAAGGTTATCGAAGTTAAGTTTTTGGTTAACGGATTAACAGTTAACGAAGTTAACTTTTCGATTGATGGTGCCCTCCAAGGGTCATGTGGACCTTTGTGAAGAACCAACGATTTACTTAAAGAAAGTCCAAATACCTGTATCCCAGCATTCTGCAAATGACGCTAGCTGCGTTGTCGTTCCAAAAGTTGTCACATATTGTACCCCACTGGTTGTTAAAATTTACTTCAACTCTTCCGTACGAACTGTTGCTGAGTCTCACGGTTACTGGACTTTCTGGAAAATTCATTGCGTATTCAGATTGGTTTCGTTTCGATAACAAAATCCCCAAGGGAACGGGGAAAAAATGTATTCATTTTTTTTTAACCTTTTACTTTTTTCGATCATTGGACTGTCACTGAGAAAAATAGGAATGTGACTATTCTATAGCTGTTCTTTCATCTCTTAGACTCAGACTTAGGTCTCACATAAGCTATTAATGGAACTCTTTTTTCAATTGAGTGACCTGGAGTAACGTGAAGTGAAGGTGTTTTATTCAAGAGTATAACGCACCACCCGGTCCGAGAATCGAAACCGCGATCTTACGATCGTGAATATAACACCCTAACTTTCATTTCAGAAAAAAAGTTCTTTCTTTCAACTGACAAAGGAAAACAATAAGTTCCTTTCCTCTCCAACGCATACGAGCTTACCCATACACTTAATCTTTATTCTATAATTTTTTCTGGTGCTGACTTCTACTAGTGGTCTCGGTTTTTCTTTGTCCACATAACGATGCACCAGCCGTGCAGATTCAATATGCCGTAGCCCTGCCCTTCGAGATTTAGGGTTTCATGTCAATGTAAGAGATCATTATCAATAGCATATTCTGGAAAGAACGCAAGGTCGTATTTGACTTCTGGTGGCTCTGTAGAAAATCCATAAAGTTTTCTCAGCGCATTACAGAAGTGCTTTCACATAACATATACAGAGAAACAGTTTTCTTATTTGCTAGAGGTAATGTTTGTTGCTCGTGCCTTGGGACGGAACACTAAATGTTTGTTCGATTAGCTTGGGTACTATCGTAAGCATTCGAGAAAGAGTACAATGTTGTCTAGAAACTAAAAGAAAAATGTGGTTTTGTATTAGAATTCACGTGCGGCATGTCACAAGGTCGATATTTAAGTGAACTTTTTTCAACAGAATTAATCTAAGTAATTAATCTAAAATTAATGCAAAGGGGTCTTGATTAAGTCCGTTTCTGACTACAACAATTAAAAGATAAGTCAATCACAGCTGGTAATTGATTGGTCCTGCACATATTCAATGAAGCATAGTCATTACTCTTTACTCTTTTACTTGTTTCAGTCATTTGACAGTGGCCATGCTGGAGCACCGCCTTATGTCGAGCAAATCGACCCCGGGACTTATTCTTTGTAAGTCCAGTACTTATTCTATCGGTCTCTTTTGCCGAACCGCTAAGTGACGGGGACGTAAACACACCAGCATCGGTTGTCAGCAATGCTAGGGGACAAACACAGACACACAAACAAACACACACACACACACACCCACACACACACACACACATATATATATATATATATATATATATATATATATATATATATATACGACAGGCTTCTTTCAGTTTCCGTCTACCAAAACACTCACAAGGCATGGTCGGCCCGGGGCTATAGCAGAAGACACTTGCCCAAGATGCCACGCAGTGGGACTGAACCCGGAACCATGTGATTGGTTAGCAAGCTACTTACCACACAGCCACTCTGATATTTTATTTACCAATCTCGAAAGGGTTCCAGCTGGAGAATTGCACTCGAAGTGCAGATTGTCAGAAAAATATGGCAATGCATTCTGTTCGACACTAAAGTGACTCTGCCGACTCTCTGCCTATAATTATTGAGTACAAATAGAAGAAAGGGGGATAAATCGGATTGCCATGAACAAAAGGGGAATAAATCTGACTCTTCAATTACTACTATTAGTCGGTGATTCGCTTTTAAATATCTGTGGCTACTTCTACCTATTTCTTTTACTACCCTCAGAACGTAACGGCAGACGAAATACCTATTTCTTTACTACCCACAAGGGGCTAAACACAGAGAGGACAAACAAGGACAGACAAACGGATAAAGTCGATTTGTCGACCCCAGTGCGTAACTGGTACTTAATTTATCGACCCCGAAAGGGTGAAAGGCAAAGTCGACCTCGGCGGAATTTGAACTCAGAACGTAGCAGCAGACGAAATATCGCTAAGCATTTCGCCCGGCGTGCTAACGTTTCTGCCAGCTCGTCGCCTTCTGTGGC
>NC_043003.1:11843850-11851350 GCF_006345805.1 Octopus sinensis
ACAAATACATATGCATACATACACACATACATACACATATACATACATAGGTGTATATATATATATATGTATATATATATGTATAGATATGTATACATATTTATAATATATATATATATATATATATATATATATATATATATATAATATAATATATATATATATATATATATATTATATATATATTATCTATTTATATGTATGGGTGTATCTGGGTATGTATGTATGTATAATCTTTGCCAGAAGGTGCCCTGACACAGAAGGTGATGAGGTGTTAAAGTATTTCATTTCACACTTTGCTTCACAATCTATTATGTTCTCATTAGTTCACTGGACTGTTCTTGTTATTGTTTGTGGCTATTTTTTTCTTCCCATCCTCTGAGCGATTTTATCTTTAAATTTTCAATAAACAAAGATTTTGGTAGACGGAAACTGTTTGGAAGCCTGTCATATATGCGCGTGTGTTTGTCTTCCCCTACCTCTTGGCAACCGGTGCTGATTTGTTTACATCCCCATAGCTATCGCGGTTCGACAAAAGAAATCAATAAAATAATTACTAGATCCAAATATTGGGTTGTCCGGAAAGTTCGTGCCGATTTATAGTAGCTTACCTTTCCACTAATTTTAGAACATGGTTGTGTCCATAAAATAGGTGACTACACCTCCATTTAGAGCACAGTTTAAGCTATCTTTGCGTGGAAGAAGGTTTATGTTCCTATAACCTGTGTTAATTCTGTAACCCTTTAAAATGGAAGATAAGAAAGTTCATTTTTGGCATTTGATGCATTGGGAGCCAGAGAAAAATTGCTGCAGCTCAGCTGGGATGTGTTACTCTACCCTCCATATTCACCAGATATTGCTCCTTCGGATTTCCACTTATTCAGGTCTCTGCAGAATAGTCTTAATGATAAAAATTTCAATTCCTTGGATGACGTAAAAAGATACCTTGATGAATTCTTTGCCATGAAACTACCACAATTCTGGGAAGAGGGTATTTTCAAGGTAAAGGAAAGATGGAGACGTATTGTGCAACAAAATGGTTCATATTTGGTTGATTAAAAATGTAATGGCAATTATTTATTGACCTTTTTTCTTTCCTTTAAAAATCGACACGAACTTTCCGGACAACCTAATAGAATTACTATGAGCAATTTTTTTTCGTCGAAAAACGTTCATGGCGGCAGTCTATTAACTGAAATAAGTAAAATAAAAAAAAAGCAAAAATAACAATAATATGATTTGAAATATATTTCTTAAACTTAGATAAAATGAAATCTAAAAACAAAAGTTGCTATGCACAGACATGATTATGGGGAGGTACAAACATGTCTGCCAATGACTTGTAGAGACGCGGTATTTCGTTATGTTTTAAACTCTTTTATAAGTCAATACCCTGTTCTCTTGTGTTAGCAGTGCGATTTACATAATTTGTTATGGTTATCTCTGTAAATATTCTCTGCAGATATAATTTCTATAAGATATCCTGTAGAGATAATCTCAACAAGTGAAACATGTCTATGTGGCTATGAAGATCGCTTTGCAACACTTGGGCTAGTTTCCACTGTGCGGTACTTCGAGTAAGCGTCTTCTACTATTGCATCGGGCCGACCAATACCTTTTGTGTGTGTGTGCGTTTGTGTGTGTGTTGTGTGTGTGTGTGTGTGTGTGTGTTTGCATTTGTATTTGTCCCCTACCTCATCACGTGATAAGTGGTGTTGGTTTCTGCACGCCCCCGTGAGCTTGCAGTTCGGCAAAAGTGACGTAAAATCCAACATACATACTGGTGTCGATTTGTTTGACTAAAATCCTTCAAGATATTGCCCCAACATGACCGTAGCCCACCGATTGAAACAAGTAAAAGATTAAAGACGTAAGATAGCTTTAATAACATTTTGCTGTTAATATTAAGAACATAATTGTTTTTTGTGAAGGATACATTGCTCACAAGTTAATGAGAAAATTGCTAGAAGCGATTTTGTAAGAATTTTAAGAGCAGGTGTAGGAGTGGCTGTGTGGTAAGTAGCTTGCTTACGAACCACATGGTTCCGGGTTCAGTCCCAATGCGTGGCACATTGGGCAAGTGTCTTCTACTATAGCCTCGGACCGACCAAAGCATTGTGAGTGGATTTGGTAGGCAGAAACTGAAAGAAGCCCATCGTATATATATGTATGTGTGTGTGTTTGTGTTTCTGTGTTTGTTCTCCCAACATCGCTTGGCAACCGATGCTGGTGTGTTTACGTTCCCGTAACTTAGCGGTTCAGCAAAAGAGACCAATAGAATATGTACTAGGCTTACGAAGAATCAGTCCTGGGGGTCGATTTGCTCGACTAAAGGCGGTGCTCCAGCATGGCCACAGTCAAATGACTGAAAGAAGTAAAAGAGTAGAGAGAGAGTAAGAGAGCGCCAAAATTTTCGCAAGTTCACTTTTACACTTTCAAAAGTTCGCCATCTGAACGTTTATTCATGATTGGGTCATTCTCGCGTGATATACGCGACAGTCAGAGATGAAATTTACGAAATATCTAAGCTGTAAATCCTGAGAATTTGCAAGAATTGTATTGATTCATTTTCCCTTGTAAAGATTGACTACCCAGGTAAGTATGAAAGAAAAAAATTTCCTACCCGGAATATACGTTGAATTTTTTGAAGAGAATCCATAATTTGTGACGCATGTGACATCTCATAAAATAATTTTTCCCCCAGAAAATATTGGTTTCAAATTTAGGCACAAGAGGCAGTAAATTCGGAGGAGGCGGATAGTCGGCTACATCGATCCCAATACTTAACTGGTACTTAATTTAATGACCCTGAAAAGATGAAAGGCAAAGTCGATCTCGGTGGCATTTGAGCTCAGAATCCAGCGACGGGCGAAATACAACAAAGTGAAAATAATAATCCTTTCTACTGGAGGCCCAAGGCCTAAAATTTTGGGGGAGGTTACTAGTCGATTAAATCTACCCCAGTATTTCACTGGTACTTAATTCATCGACCCCGAAAGAATGAAATGCAAAGTCGATCTCGGCGGATATATTTTAAACTCAGAACATAAAGTCGGACGAAATACTGCGAAGCATTTTGACCGGCATGCTACCTGTTCTACTATAGCCTTAGGCCGACCAAAGCCGTGGGAATAGATTTGGTGAACGGAAGCTGAAAGAAGCCTGTCGTGTGTGTGTGTGCGCATGCGTGCGCCAACCTGCTGCCTTTTTTCATCTGAAAATACCAATTGCTAATTCGTCTGAATTTCTCCAAAACAGGATAAAAGCCTCATGGCGTATATTTATTTACATTGATCTTGTAATTTGAAAACACGCTAATGAGTTTGCTCTGATAACAATGTCTGTGGTTAGAATTCTAATTTACTTAATGTGGAGCAGGGCACAAAAATTAATGTGACATAATGCGATTAATAGTTTCCTGTTAAAGGCAACGCTGCGCAGATCTGGAAGAAATTGTTCTAATGGAGGGCGGCGAGCTGGCAGAAACGTTAGCACGCCGGGCGAAATGCGTAGCCGTATTTCGTCTGCCGCTACGTTCTGAGTTCAAATTCCGCCGAGGTCGACTTTGCCTTTCATCCTTTCGGGGTCAATAAATTAAGTACCAGTTACGCACTGGGGTCGATGTAATCGACTTAATCCGTTTGTCTGACCTTGTTTGTCCCCTGTGTTTAACCCCTTGTGGTTAGTAAAGAAATAGGTATTTCGTCTACCGCTACGTTCTGAGTTCAAATTCCGCCGAGGTCGACTTTGCCTTTCATCCTTTCGGGGTCGATTACATAAGTACCAGTTACACACTGGGGTCGATATAATCGACTTAATCCCTTTGTCTGCCCTTGTTTGTCCCCTCTTTGTGTAGACCCTTGTGGGTAGTAAAGAAATAAGAAATTGTCCTAATGTCGACATTCTTCATCTTTTGTGTTTTACTTATTTCAGTCATTAGACTGCGGCCATACTTGGGCACCGCCTTGAAGTATTTTAGTCGAACGAATCAACGCCAATACTTTTCTTTCTTTAAAGCCTGGTATTTATTCTGTCGTTCTCTTTTGGTAAAACAACGAAAGAACGTAAACAACCCAACACCGGTTATCAAGCGGTGAGTGTATGGGTATGTGTGAATGGGGGGGGGGTAAACACAAACAAAAATACACACACGCACATATATACGACAGGCTTCTTTCAGTTTTCGTCTACCAAGCCTATTTCCACGGCTTTGGTCGGCCTGAGGCTATAGTAGAAGGTATTCGCTCAAGGTGCCATGCAGTGGGACTGAACCAGTAACAACAGGGTTGCGTGCAAACTTCTTACCCCACAGCCTGATCAAAAACGAGTCATTTCATTATACTTTTATCTGTTTATAGTAATTTTTCTGGGCATTCTAAACAGTTTTTGAAAACCTGTTTTGGTCCATCTCTCATGAGAATAGCCCAATTACTCGTACGTTTTCACGTTCGCATTCTTCAAAATCACCTTTTAATGTGACGAATTCCTTTGCTTCCGAAGAAGTTTGGAATGGAAGGCCGTTGACTGTACTTCTTGATCTCTTAAATCCAACCATTCAAACGCATCTAATTTCAAATCTACTTCATTAGCTTATTTTATAAATTGTATTGATTTTTCTCTAACTCTCTGAATTACGCAGGTATAGAAGAAAATACGATTCTTAGAGATGCATTTTTCAAAAAAAAAAAAAATAATAATAATAATAATTCTTGTTCTCAGGAAGCACTTCAAACATTTACTTTCTAAACCACGTTGAAATATGCTGAGTTTTCTGTTACAACTCTTGACGAAGCAAAATATTGGTTGGAGGTACATGGCCTAGTGGTTAGAGCAGCGGACTCGCGGTCGAGGGATTGCGCGTTCGAATTTCAGACCGGGTGATGTGTGTGTTTATGAGCGAAATACCTAAGCTCCACTAGGCTCTGGCAGAAGGTAATGGCGAACTTCTGCTGACTCTTTCACCACAACTTTCTCTCACACTTTCCTCGTGCCCCTTGCAGCTGCAAGGGGCACGTATACTGGGCTTCGTATATTTGTACCCCAGTGTCACTTTGATGGCTCACATTGCTCTCTCACTCTATAATAATAACAAAATTTTTATATATATATTTATTTTTTAATTTTTTTATTTCATTTTATTTTTTTGATTAAACATTTAAAAAAATTTTAATTAAAAAAAAAATTTTTTTTAATTAAAAAAAAAATGAAAACTTAATAATAGTTTAACTTTACTTGAAAAGAGAATTACTAACAGTACACCGAATCGCTTGTCCAATGGTTATACAGGAAGCGCGCCCGTCAGGAGGCTGCCAGTCTGATGGCGAAAAAGTTTCAAATGGCAGAATGTCTTCCCCGAATACGAACCTGGAAGGTCACTTAAACGGGATTTGTCCCAAATTAAGCCCCCAAAGTTCACCACCACAACGACCAGAAAGCCAAAAAGGTAAAAGAACTAAATGCAACCGGGAAGAATATAAAGAAGTAATATATGCTTATTACTTTGCATTAAGTAGGCCAACCCAAGAGAAACTCACCGCAAACTCCTACAGAATTTGGAGGAGCCGAAATCCAGCTAGCAATTAATTTTTAAATACATATTTTGTTTGTGAATTTGCGCGTGTAATCTAGTAATGCATACAATGAGCTTCTAGGTGTATGGAAAACACTCGGCGAGAAATGGAAGAAAATTTTAAGAAAGAAGGGAAAAAAACATAATAATAATAATAGTTTCAAATTTTGGTACAAGGCTAGCAATTTTAGAAGAGTAAGCTGATTACATCGACCCCAGTGTTCAACTGGTACCTAATTTATCAACTCTGAGAGGATGAATGGTAAAGTCGACATCGACGGAATCTGAGCTCTGGACATAAAGACGGACTAAATTTAGCTAAACATTTTGTCCGGCATGCTGACGGTTCTACAAGTTCACTGCTTTAGTAATAATCCTTTCTAATTTTGGCACAAGGCTGGCAATTTTAAGTGGAGAGGAAGTCGATTACATCGACGCCAGTTCTTGGCTGGTATTTCTTTTGTTGGCCTCAACAAAGTCAACCTCAGCGGAATTTGAACTCAAGACGTAAAGAGCTGGAAGAAATTCCTCTGAACATTTTACTCCGATGCTCTAACGATTCTTATTTTTTTATTGCCCACAAGGGGCTAAACATAGAGGGGACAAACAAGGACAGACAAACGGATTAAGTCGATTATAACGACCCCAGTGCGTAACTGGTACTTATTTAATCGACCCCGAAAGGATGAAAGGTAAAGTCGACGTCGGCGGAATTTGAACTCAGAACGTAGCGGCAGACGAAATACCACAAAAGCATTTAGCCCGGCGTGCTAACGATTCTGTCAGCTCACCACCATCTTATAAAAGAACAGGATATATCAATGATCAAGATGTTACAAACTTTCAATGAACGGAAGAAATAAAAAAAAAAAAAGATCACAAACTCTTAATCTATCGAAAAAGCAAATCGATAAACGTGATTGGACAAGTTATATTTTCTGCGTATCGTTAAAACATTAAAACGTAAGTGTTATGTTATGAGATACGCTTATCTCACAGCACGAAAAGATAACATGGCGTATTATCGACAAGAAGACTGGCAAAACTAGATATTTTACTTCCTAAATTCACATGTAGTGACATATTCGGACTTCGATTGACGTGTTCAGCCAAGCCTTTACCAGTTGGGACCTATTAAACGTCTATTGTTCTGGCTTCATTGAAAGATATTTAAAGTGAAAAGAGAACGGAAGTCAGCACAACAGCCTCTTTTTTTAAAACTTAATGAACCAAACACCTGTAACTTTTCTATGAATAAACAACGGAAAGTAGTAAAGGATTTAGGTACAAGAGAAATGTTAAGTTCTGTTCCGCTGTTTTTTTTTCTCTCTCATGCATATATTAATGGCGAACCTTTTAAAGGAGAGACGGGAGGATAACGTCAAAGCATTTCAAAGATGAAGGACAGCCATCGTCATGGACGTATGTGGTAGTGTGCAGATATTCTGTATATGTGAATATGTATGTATGTGTGTGTGTGTGAATGTATGTATGTACGTATATATGTATGTATGTATGTATGTATGTATGTATGTATGTATGTATGTATGTATGTATGTATGTTATGTATGTATGTATGTATGTACGTATGTATGTGTGTATGCGTGAATGTATGTATGTATGTATGTATGTATGTATGTATGTATGTATGTATGTATGTATGTATGTATGTATGTATGTGTGTTTGTGTGAATGTATGTATGTATGTATGTATGTATGTGTGCTTGTGTGTATGTATGTATGTGCGTTTGTGTGAATGTATGTATGTATGTGTGTGTGTATGTACGTATGTATACACGTAACAACACACGTGGAGGGAGGGAGAGAGAGAAGACAGAGAGGGGGGTGGAAAGTTGGAGAAAGTGAGAAAGAAAGAGAGATAGTGGGAGAAAGGGAGAGAAAGAGAAAGTGGAAGTAAGAGAGAGAGAAAG
>NC_043003.1:11853850-11868850 GCF_006345805.1 Octopus sinensis
TGTAAATGAGTAAGGTTTTTTTTTTATATCATTACTCTTTTACTCTTTTACTCTTTTACTTGTTTCAGTCATTTGACTGCGGCCATGCTGGAGCACCGCCTTTAGTCGAGCAAATCGACCCCAGGACTTATTCTTTGTAAGTCCAGTACTTATTCTATCGATCTCTTTTGCCGAACCGCTTCTTTTTTGTTATATTCTTTTATTCTTTTACTAGTTTCAGTCATTTTTACTGTGGCCATGCTGGAGCACCGCCTTTTAGTCGAAGAAATCGACCCCTGGACTTATTCTACCGGTATCTTTTGACGAACCACTAAGTTACAGGGACGTAAACACACCAACATGTCAAGTGATTTCATGGGTGGGAGAAACACAGGAACACACAGACACGCGCACACACACACACACACGCACACAAACATACATACATACATACATATATATATATATATATATATATACGATGGGCTTTCAGCTTCCGTCTGCCAAATCCATTCACAAGGCTTTGGTCGGTGCCATGCAGTGGAAATGAACCCCGAACCATGTGGTTGGGAAGCAAACTTCTTACCATACAGTCATGCCTATCATTTCTTGTTTTCTTCGCCTGGCCCTAAAGCCATATTCTGTTTATTTATTTCGCTTTTTTGTCCCTCGTCCGTCCACTAATAGTCTCGTCTCGAATTTGCTTTAATTCATTTTCGTTTGTCCATTTCCGTATCCCTTATTCATCTTTGTTTGTCCGTCTCGTTTTGTTTTGTTGCTTTGGTCGCACTCCCAGCAAGTTCTCTTGCTGGTTGCCTCCAAAGTGGAAGCTATATTATCGATAATGACACGAAATTGCGCTCGACACCCTGGCCAATATCTGATGAGGGGTTGGTGACCTGTGTTTGCTCTCCGTTTATCTGTGCATTTAGTATACGTTTTTCAACTTAACCTCCTGTGTCTTTTTCTCGTTCGTTTGTTTATTACTGTACGTGTTTGACTTCTGAAAATCTTATTAACGTAATACAACGCACTCCTTATTTTTGACCCATTATATCCATACATATATACATGCATAGATTTATTTTTACCTACGCACCCCTTTGATTACTATTTTGCTCTAGTGAACCTCCATTACTTCTCAATGCTTAAAAACTAGTCTTATAGAAGCTTCTTTCAAAATTCGTATTTTGTTTGTCACACATTAACTTAAGTAGTTCGAACTATGTAAAACATTAAAGACGGCGGTAATAAAGATGGCGATGATGATGATGATGACAATGACGATGACGATGATGATGATGATGACGACGATGACAATAACGTTGGGTTTGGTTGCCACGATGATGGATACGGTAACTGAGGAGTGGAAAGAATGTGGAGTTGCCGGCCGTAAAGGGATGGACAGTCACGAGGTCACTGAGGTCAGAACTAAGGAAGGGATGGAGGTCTTATTTTTGATGGTGTCTATAATAATAATAATAATAATAATAATAATAATAATAATAATAATAATAATAATAATAATAATAATGATAATAATAATGATAATAATAATGATAATAATAATAATAATAATAAAAATAAAAATATATAACAATTCCGCTGTGGCTAAGTCCTTTTTTACTTGATGTTTTTCGGCTTTTCCAACGAATAAACTTTCAAAATACAAAGATCTGGAAATAGAGGTAACCAGAATGTGGAATCTAAAAACAGAAACAATTCCTATCATAATAGGTGCATTAGGCATGATAAAAAAATATTCAGACAAATACATAACAAAAACACCAGGACTTACAAACACATATAACATACAGAAAATTGCACTACTAGGCACTGCACACATCCTACGCAGAACACTTTCCATACAATAACCATCAGAGCATCACAACAAATCACAGCACATACCCAGGCACACAGAGCTGCGCTCGGTAGTGAAGTGAAAGCACGCTATAAAAAATAAAACTACTGAATAATAATAATAATAATAATAATAATAATAATAATAATAATAATAATATAATAATAATAATAATATAATAATAATTATTATTATTATTATTATTATTATTATTATTATTGAGTGAGAGAGCAGTTCATGCCATCAAAGTGACACTGGGGTAAAATATACGAAGCCCAATATACCCATCATGACAACCCGTCTGATAAAGGTACACCAGGCACATGCATCACAACCATATGTGCGCGACTTATTATTATTATTATTATTATTATTATTATTATTATTATATGTTTGACTTTTACTTTGTATTTGTACAAGTTGACTCCAAGTCTCACCCAAAGACCTCAAGAGACAGCAAGTTCAAGTTGGTATTATGACTAGCGTCCCTTATTTTTGGTTTTGCACAGAGTAAACAGTTCTAGAGAATGTCTGTAAAAACTTAAGAAAATTAGTAGTTTGTTTTAAAAGTAATTTGATTACGAGATGATAATGTGATGTTAAGATGACAATAAAAGGTGTAGGGCTGAAGATAATCACTTTTCCCTTTGGCCATGCCATCATGAACTTTTTCAAGTTTCACTTGAAGAGGAAAATGATGGTGGAAAGAGAGGTTCTTCCCCGCCAGTAATATTGTTAAAAGGTGGAGGAATGTCGCAAGAATGGTCTGAGTGAATGGGCCTACTCTGAGTATGCACCTGTAGACAAAGTGGAGAGGGTGCTTACCCAGGTGGTCAGGACTGACGGGGATTTGTAGGGTTTCCACGAGCAGTCCGGGGATGTCTCCCTCTTTCAGTCATTTGATTGCGGCCATGCTGGAACAGCGCCGTAAAGGTTTGTTTTTTTAATCGAAGAAAGCCACCCCAGGACTTATTCTTTGAAAGCTTAGTACTTATTTTATCGGTCTGTTTTGCCGAACCGCTAGATTTCGGGGACATGAAGACACCAATATCGATTGTCAACACAGAAACAGACACACACATACACACACACACACATACACACACACACACACACACACACACACACACACACACACACACACACACACACACACACACACACACACAAGCACGCACACACACACACACATAGTTAGTTGAGGTGTGTTCCGTTAAGAACGTATGAGAGTACAAATAGAGCGTGTTCACCCTTAGAATTCCCAAATATATACATATAGGCGCAGGAGTGGCTGTGGGGTAAGTAGCTTGCTAACCAACCACATGGTTCCGGGTTCAGTCCCACTGCGTGGCATCTTAGGCAAGTGTCTGCTGCTATAGCCTCGGGCCGACCAAAGCCTTGTGAGTGAATTTGGTAGACGGAAACTGAAAGAAGCCCGTCGTATATATATATATATAATATATATATATATATATATATATATATATATGCGTGTGTGTGTTTGCGTGTGTGTGTTTGTCCCCCTAGCATTGCTTGACAACCGATGCTGGGTGTTTACGTGCCCGTTACTTAGCGGTTCGGCAAAAAGAGACCGATAGAATAAGTACTGGGCTTACAAAGAATAAGTCCCGGGGTCGATTCGCTCGACTAAAGGCGGTGCTCCAGCATGGCCGCAGTCAATGACTGAAACAAGAAAAGAAAAAAAAAGAAAAGAAAAATATAATGATTAATAACGTTTATTAATCTTCTCTCCATCTCTCTTGGTTTAATAATAATAATAATAATAATAATAATAATAATAATAATAATAATAATAATAATAATAATAATAATAATAATAGCCCTAGGAGTCGGGAAGACAATCGGCAAGAGATGGAAGCAAATTTGAAAGAAGAAAAAAAAAGTAATAATAATAATAATAATAATAATAATAATACCAGTGATCGTAGGAGCACTAGGAATGATCAAGAAGGGAACCGAAAATTATATGAGAATGATCTCTGGCTTACCATCCCTGCAAGAAGTGCAAAAGATTGTCTTAACTGGTACATCACACGTATTGAGAAGAGCATTGTCGATGTGAGAACTGTTGCTGCTCATGCATTTTAATTTAACTTAAAAAAAAAAAAAATGAACGAACTATTGAGTTGGTTTAATGGCCTACCAATGTATACTATGAGTTTTTTGCCCTAGGAGTCGGGAAGACACTCGCCAAGAAATGGAAGCAAATTGAACGAAGCAAAAAAAAATAATAATAATAATAATATGTGCGTGTGTGTGTGTGCCTTGGATATTTTTATTCCTCTGAGGTTTATAAATCCTCACTGTATTATATATATATATATATATATATATATATATATATATATATGATGTATGTATGTATGTATGTATGTATGTATGTATGTATGTATGTATATACGGCGGGTACCTTTCAGTTCCGTCTACCAAATCACTCACAAGGCTATAACTTCATCCTGAAGCTATAGTGGAAGACATCTGCCCAAGGTGCCACGCAGTTGGCGTGAACCCGGAACCATATGGTTGGGAAACAAGCTTCTTACTACACGCCCACAATGATTTCTATATTTATATTGTATTTCCTATGCTGTAATGAAATGTGTAATATGGAATTTAAAATACACCAAATTTTCAAGTTTTTGTTTCAATATTTATATACGCAGTAAATATTATGATTCAGCGGGGTTTCAATCAGTATGTATGATTTTCTCATTTACAATAGAACATCTACATACATGTATGTATAGGCGCAGGAGTGGCAGTATGGTAAGAAGCTTGCTTCCGAACCATATGGTTCCGGGTCCACTCCAAGTGCGTGGCCACATGGTCCGAATCACATGGTCCCAGGGTCAGTCCCACTGAGTGGCACCTTGGCTAAGTGTCTTCTACTGTAGCCTGAGGCCGACCAAAGCTTTGTGAATGGATTTGGTTGACGGAAAATGAAAGAAGCCTGTCGCATATATATATATATATATATATATAGTGTGTGTGTGTGTGTGTGTGTGTCTGTGTCTGTGTTTGTCCCCCCAACATTGCTCGACAACCGATAGTAGTGTGCTTACATTCCCGTAACTTAGCGACAAAAGAGACCGATAGAATAAGTACTAGGCTTACAAAGAATAACTTCTACGGTCGATTTGTCCGGCTACAGGCGGTGCTCCAGCATGGCCGCAGTCAAATGACTGAAACAAGTAAAAGAATAAAAGAAAAAAAGAGAATGCATTTAATTAATGGAATGTGCAGATGAGCTTCGCGAGGACACAGCTTAGATTATAACCCATTAGACTACACTACACTCACACACACACACACACTCACACACACACACACACACACACACACACACACATATATATATATATAAATATATATAGGTAAACGACATGATTTGGGTAAGAATTATTTATTTAGCACTTTCATTACTTTTAGAAATTCATCATGAATGAATTGTTAAAGAAAATTCATTCCTTTACTTCTATTAAAAATCATTCTTGATGAATCCTTTTAATGGACGAAAGCCCTAAATATCCAATTCCTACTTCCTTTTTCTCAATATATAAAATCTGTACATAATAAGAATTCCATAAATTCTTATTTTGGTTTCGTATTTTGACATCCTTACTTCTTAACCTCTTATCCCTTATAAATTATTAATTTTCTTGTTCTTAAATAGATATTTTTCAGTTATATGAGATATTTATACTATATCCATATAAATATTGTGTATGTGTATATATGCATATATGTACATAGATCAATGTATATGTAGTTGTATGCACCTTTACATTTTTCTGATTCATGGCTTAAAATTAATAGATAGCACATATATCTTTCCAGTTATTCCATAAGTAAATGCCCTGAACCACCTAATGATTAATTAATTAATTAATATTAAACTGATTTTATGTAATCTTCCTGTTTAATGTTTATAATTGATTTATACACACCTTTTACCTCTTTTGGTTATGATATCATTTTTGAAATTGTTAAATTTTATCTTTATACAACTAAACAATATTGTTTACAAACAATCTCCTCTAAATTGTGTCTCTAAATAAAATTTACTTTGTATTAACATCATAGGTTTCTTAGCGTCTTGCCCCTTTAACTGGTAATTAGCATCATGATTTAAAGTCTACCTCTACCCTGCCTCTTTTTATAAACAGTTACTTATATCCAACTGACTACACCAAATGTCTTATTTCCTCCCTGGAGAAAAGGATACATATGATAACATTTATGACCATACCTAGCCATGAGCTGTCAACACCCTCTTGTCCTTTATTCAAAATAGACACAGTCTTCTAGTCTTTAGATTTAGTAGTTGATAAAGAGATAAATGAATTCGAAATTAATTACAATCATTTACAACTCTATGACCCCACTATGCTCCATGCAATTCTTAGACGTGTAGTCTATTCTTAGCTACAATAACAATAACATGAATTTCTTCCATCTTCTTGCTCTGTTAAAATATTTGAGAAAAATTATATTGTCCAAATTGTTAAAATTCCATTTATTTATTTGTGCAGCTGAAGATGGCACTACATTTAAATTGATGTAATGATTGCATTGTTTAATTAAATGGAGTCGCTTGAAACGGTCGTACTGCATTACTACTTGATATCTTGTTGCTTATTTGATTTTATTCACCTTCGAACCTATCCAGATAATACCGGACTGACTTGGTGCTTCAACTAAGTACCTAATTCATACGAATCTATATATATATACATATATATGTATGTGTAATATATGTATATATATATATGTATACATATATATGTATGTGTATATATATATGTTATATATAAATAATATGTATACATATTTATGTATGTGTATATATATGTATATATATAATATATATATATATATATATATATATATATATATATATATATATATATGTATACATTACAAATACACATATATATATGTATACATATATACACACACGCACATATATGTATAGTACATTTATATACACACACACACCACATATATATATGTGTATACATATTTATATGTGTGCGTGTGTTTGTGCACGCGTGCAACTGTTTCAAGTACAGTACGAAGTACAGTGTATTTTGACAACACTTGAATTTTAACTGAAAGCTAAAATGCAGTCAACTGCTATCGGCAGAAGTAGGCTACCTGTAAAACTTAAAGGTGTGCACACATTTAAAAGTATACACATGGATGTAAATCTATATTAAAGGCAGTAAGGGTTAATTTCCGTTTTTTTACCCTAGAAATAAAATATATATATATATTTCTTTTTTATTCCTTGATGGAAGGAAGGCGGCGGGTGAAATGCATAGCCGTATTTTGTCTGTCTTTATGTTCTGAGTTCAAATTCCTCCGAGTTCGACTTTGCCTTTCATCATTTCGGGGTCGATAAATTAAGTATCAGTTGCGTACTGGGGTCGATCTAATCGACTGACCCCCTCCCCCAAAATTTCGGACCTTGTGTCTAGAGTAGAAAAGAAAAAAAATTTCTTAATGGAAGGATCCGCATTCTGCGTTAGATATTTCAAATAATTTTTTGTTTGAAAAAAAATGATTGGTATTTTTATCAAAATATCTATATTTTATTGAAGATATTTGTATTTTAGTTAACAAAGAGTTCAACGTAAGGGAGAGTATGTATTTATAATGCCCCTCAGATTTTCTGGTTTTCCCCGAATTCGTTAAGGTACTCTCCTATTTCACAGAAGTTCAATGTGTTCGGGATTTCCGGCATCTTTTCTTGTTATCTTGACGATTCGGGAGGGGAAAACTGTATGTCACGTGAATGATTTCGCTTTCAGCTTCGCTGAGTGTCTGTGCGCGTGCGTATGTTGTGTGTGTGTGTGAGAGAGAGAGAGAGATAGAAAGAAAGAAAGGAGAGAAATAAAAAAAAGAGTATGTATGCGTGTGTTTATGCATTATGTGTGTCATTATATATATCTGTATCTGTGATTATGTATAGCTCACACACACACTCACACACACACACACACACACACACACACACACACACACGCACACACACACACACACACACACACATACAGAAAAACAGACATAAATAGCGGTTGTGTGTGTGTGTGAAACCTAAATATGTTTATCTGCATTACTGCCACTCCCTCTCTCTCTCTCTTTCTCTTCCCCCTCTCTCTTTCTCTTCTACCCTCTCTCTCTTTCTCCCACCCTCTCTCGCTCTCTCTCCCTCACTTTCTCTCTCTCTATATATATCTATTACTCTTTTACTTGTTTCAGTCATTTGACTGCGGCATGCTGGAGCACCGCCTTAGTCGAGCAAATCGACTCCAGGACTTATTCTTTGTAAGCCTAGTATTTTTTTATCGATCTCTCTTTTTGCCGAACGCTAAGTTACGGGGACCCTAAACCATACCAGCGGCGGTTGTCAAGCGATGTTGGGGCACAAACACAGACCCACAACACACACACACACTCACCACACCCACACACACACACATATATATATATATACTATATATATATATATCTATATATATTATATACACATACATATACGGACAGGCTTCTTTCAGTTTCCGTCTACCAAATCTACTCACAAGGCTTTGGTCGGCCGAGGCTATAGTAGAAGACACTTGCCCAAGGTGCCACGCAATGGGACTGAACCCGGAACCATATGGTCGGTAAGCAAGCTACTTACCACCCAACCACGCCTGAGACACCACAACACACACACACACACACACACAGTGGGGGAGAAAGGAAGAGAGAGCAAGTTTATATTATTAGTTTCTACGTACGTTTCACCATTGTGGTTGCTTGCGGCTCTGTATTGGATGCTCTAAGTGCAAGGGAATGATTAACCACAACGGATCATCAGGAAACACTTTATTGCGTTCTGTTACGAGGAAGTAATGTCTAAGTTCTCTGTAACATAATGCATTAATGTGCTCCCTTATTATCCGTTGTGATTAAGCACCGAATTGCACCCAACTGCAGAGGTTCCAAAGAATGTGATCCCTTATTATCCGTTGTGGTTAAGCACTGAATTGCACCTAACTTCAGAGGTCCCAAAGAATGTGATCCCTTATGATCCGTTGTGGTTAAGCACCGAATTGCACCTAACTTCAGAGGTCCCAAAGAATGTGATCCCTTATTATCCGTTGTGGTTAAGCACCGAATTGCACCTAACTTCAGAGGTCCCAAAGAATGTGATCCCTTATCATCCGTTGTGGTTAAGCACCGAATTGCACCTAACTTCAGAGGTCCCAAAGAATGTGATCCCTTATCATCCGTTGTGGTTAAGCACCGAATTGCACCTAACTTCAGAGGTCCTAAAGAATGTGATCCCTTATGATCCGTTGTGGTTAAGCATCGAATTGCACCTAACTTCAGAGGTCCCAAAGAATGTGATCCCTTATGATCCGTTGTGGTTAAGCACCGAATTGCACCTAACTTCAGAGGTCCCAAAGAATGTGATCCCTTATGATCCGTTGTGGTTAAGCATCGAATTGCACCTAACTTCAGAGGTCCCAAAGAATGTGATCCCTTATTATCCGTTGTGGTTAAGCACCGAATTGCACCTAACTTCAGAGGTCCCAAGAATGTGATCCCTTATGATCCTTGTGGTTAGCACCGAATTGCCCTAACTTCAGAGGTCCCAAAGAATGTGATCCCTTATGATCCGTTGTGGTAAGCACCGCATTGCACCTAACTTCAGAGGTCCCAAAGAATGTGATCCCTTATTATCCGTTGTGGTTAAGCACCGAATTGCACCTAACTTCAGAGGTCCCAAAGAATGTGATCCCTTATCATCCGTTGTGGTTAAGCATCGAATTGCACCTAACTTCGAGGTCCCAAGAATGTGATCCCTTATGATCCGTTGTGGTTAAGCATCGAATTGCAACCTAACTTCAAGGTCCCAAAGAATGTGATCCCTTATTATCCGTTGTGGTTAAGCACCGAATTGCACCTAACTTCAGAGGTCCCAAAGAATGTGATCCCTTATGATCCGTTGTGGTTAAGCACCGAATTGCACCTAACTTCAGAGGTCCCAAAGAATGTGATCCCTTATTATCCGTTGTGGTTAAGCACCGAATTACACCTAACTTCAGAGGTCCCAAAGAATGTGATCCCTTATTATCCGTTGTGGTTAAGCACCGAATTGCACCCAACCTCAGAGGTCCCAAAGAATGTGATCCTTTATGATCCGTTGTGGTTAAGCACCGAATTGCACCTAACTTCAGAGGTCCCAAAGAATGTGATCCCTTATGATCCGTTGTGGTTAAGCACCTAATTGCACCTAACTTCAGAGGTCCCAAAGAATGTGATCCCTTATGATCCGCTGTGGTTAAGCACCGAATTGCATCTAACTTCAGAGGTCCCAAAGAATGTGATCCCTTATGATCCGTTGTGGTTAAGCATCGAATTGCACCTAACTTCAGAGGTCCCAAAGAATGTGATCCCTTATTATCCGCTGTGGTTAAGCACCGAATTGCACCCAACTGCAAAGGTTCCAAATAATGTGATCCCTTATTATCCGTTGTGGTTAAACACCGAATTGCACCCAAGTGTAGAGGTTCCAGACAGCCTCAACGGTGAAACGTACGTTGGAACAAATGTTATAAACCTGTACTTTCTCCCACATTTCCTTGGTATATCATAACTAGTAAAGATATCGAGATCACCAGTTTAAGCGAACTAGATAGTTGAATTCTGGTTGTCAGTTCAAATGTTGAAGTTATCTAGGGTTCAACGGTTCAACTATCAAGATCAGTTAATTTAAGTAGATAATAATGTGTGTTGGTGCAACAGCTCTGCAAGGTTTTAATTGAAAACAAACTGAATATGTTGTGGATATGTTATATGTGACGTTTAAATCTTTTCTTTAATGGTGTTCTCTTGCAACATGAAGTAGTCAATAGAACAAGTATTATCGAAAGCAAAAGATCAGAGTCGCATTATTTTGATCAATACTTCTTTTATTTTATAGAGATAAATAATTACAATTGCAAAATATTTATCAGGAGTAAACATTTTCTTTTTTTTTTCTAATAACTTGTCGTGAAGAGATGGCAAGAATAAAATTACTTAACTAATTCATCAAAGTATTCTAAGGAAAAAAGTTTAGATCAATGACTTAAGGTCACAATCTCTCTATATATAATGCTGAAGTTGTCTGTGTGTGGCAGGTTTGGTAGCCTTCAACTAACACTATCTCTTTCGAGACCCTGCGGCGCAAGTTGACCAAAATTGAGAGTATGATAGAAGATGGCTTGTTCTTCCTTCCGTAGAAGAAAAAATTCAAATCGGACCATGTCAACACCAAAAACTATTTACATCAAAAAGGTGCTTTTTTTGCTATGAAAATCCCTATTTTATACGACTTTTGACTGCTGTGTCGCCATTTTTCGGTGTATTTCAACCAGATAAATGTTCACTTAAAGAGAATAACAAGCTACATAATGCAAAATTATTACTTTTCAAAAATTCCAATTCTAAAGGGTCGAAACAAACCCAGGCAACGCCGGGCTATACTGCTAGTAGAGAATAATGCCATGTCTATTACGTTAGTGTTAGAGACATTTCAACACTATGAGACATGCAAAGTTGTGAGTGACATAACTTCGTCACTAAAAAAAAACATGGAATAATTGTGGTTTTTATAACAATCATTGGAAATTTCTAGAAGCACCCAGAAACAATCTTTTGGAATAATTTTCGCTCAAAAACCAAGACGGCTTCGGTTAGTATATTTTTCAACCAGTGAAATGAGTTCTGGCAGAAACGTTAGCATGCCGGGCAACAAGCTTAGCGGTATTTCGTCTGCCGTTACGTTCTGAGTTCAAATTCCGCTGAGGTCGACTTTGCCTTTCATCCTTTCGGGGTCGATTAAATAAGTACCAGTTACGCACTGGAGTCGATATAACCGACTTAATCCTTTTTTCTGTCCTTGCTTGTCCCCTCTGTGTTTAGCCCCTCGTGGGCAGTAAAGAAGTAGGCATTTCGTCTGCCGTTACGTTCTGAGTTCAAATTGCGCCGAGGCCGACTTTGCTTTTCATCCTTTCGGGGTCGATTAAATAAGTACCAGTTACGCACTGGGGTCGATATAATCGACTTAATCCTTTTGTCTGTCCTTGCTTGTCCCCTCTGTGTTTAGCCCCTCGTGGCAGTAAAGAAATAGGCATTTCGTCTGCCGTTACGTTCTGAGTTCAAATTCCGCCGAGGTCGACTTTGCCTTTCATCCTTTCGGGGTCGATAAATTAAGTACCAGTTACGCACTGGGGTCGATATAATCGACTTAATCCGTTTGTCTGTCCTTGTTTGTCTTCTCTGCGTTTAGCCCCTCGTGGATAGTAAAGAAATAAGGTATTTTGTCCGTCTTTATGTCCTGAGTTTAGATTCCCTCGAAGTCCACTTTGCCTTATATTATTTCGGAGTCGATAAAAAAAAGTACTACTTCACGCACTAGGGTTGATGTAATCGACTATCTTCGTCTTGTGGATGTGCAATGGCCCAGTGGTTAGGGCAGCGGACTCGCGGTCGCAGGATCGCGGCTTTGATTCCCAAACCGGGTTTTGTGAGTGTTTATTGAGCGGAAACACCTAAAGCTCCACGAGGCTCCGGCAGGAGGTGATGGCGAACCCTGCTGTACTATTTCACCACAACTTTCTCTTACTCTTTCTTCTTGTTTCTGTTGTACCTGTATTTCAAAGGGCCAGCCTTGTCACACTCTGTGTCACGCTGAATCTCCCCGAGAACTACGTTAAGGGTACACGTGTCTGTGGAGTGTTCAGCCACTTGCACGTTTAAGTTCACGAGCAGGCTGTTCCGTTGATCAGATCAAATGGAACCCTCGTCGTCGTAACCGACGGAGTGCCCCTATCTTCGACCCATAAAATTGGTGGCCTTGAGCCAGAATTTGAAACCAATGTTCAAAGGTAAATTCTTATTACATTATGCCTTTTCTCGAACTTACAGTTTTTTTCTATAACTCTTGAGTTGCTGCAACCACGTGGTTTCGGATTCAATCCTACAGTGCGACACCTTCAGAGAGTCTTCTACTAAAGCCCCCGACCGACCAATGCCTTCTGAGTATATCTAGGTGACGGAAAATGTGTGGAAGCCCATCGTGTGTGTGTGTGTGTGTGTGTGTGTATTTATGTGTGTGCATGTGTGTGTATGTGTGTGCATGTGTGTACTTGTACGTGTGTGAGTATGTGTGTGTCTTTATATCTGTGTTTGTCTGCCTCCACTGCTTGACAACCAGTTTTGGTCTGTTTACGCCTCTGTAACTTACCAGTCCGGCAAAAGAAACAGACAGAATAAATGCCAAACTGCAAAAAAATATAAATAAATAATAAATGGTAAAGGAACTGAGATTGATCTGTTTAACTAAAAAACAAAAACAAAAACAAACCCTTCAAAACCTTGCTCCAGCATGGCTGCAGTCAAATTACAGAGAAAGACTATTGAAAAGGTTGCAAGACGCAACGAAAATTTTAGGAGAATAAAAATAAGAAATAAGTGGAAATTTTTACCGGTGTGTGTATTAAATCATAAGGCACAAAAAGAAAATTACTCTCCCCAAACACAACAGGTAAAAAAAATTAAAGCTAAAAGGACTACCTTATATGGATGCTTAAATCGCACAAGGCTATACGAATGAGTCTGTCATTTGTGCCCCGTGCATTCATTTCGGGAAAAGGATTAGATTGCAAAGCAAAAGTACATAACATATATTGACATTAGCCCTATTGTTGACTATTAATAAGTTTCTGTGTGACGTCAATACGTTTCGTTAGGTTACGGCATACGTTTACTTCATTTATACAGATGACGGCCTGACAGCGTCAATATAAATCACTAAGTCAATACACTTTTACATATATATATATATATATATATATATATATATATATATATATATATATATATATATAGTCTACTTTTTCTTTCATTCCATCCCATCAAACAACTTCCCACACGTAGGACTCAACATTGTATTTGTATGAGACAGTTTATTCCGCGCATTAAAACCGGAAGTGTTTTGTCAATAGAAAACAAAGCTAAACTATGATGGCGGCCTGAAAATTTGTTCCAATAATTTTGGTCACAATTCATCGATATCACTTGACTTTCGCCAAAGGAAATTTACTGTCAGTAATTCGATGATTGAGTTTGTCGCGGTCTCCGTCATCGTCGTCGTTGTCGTCGTCGTCGCCATGTTCTTTGTTATTGTTGTTGTTGCTATCAACATCGTCGTTGTCTTTGTTGTTGTTATTGTATAGCTCCTGATCAATCCTGATCGAGTAGACCTTTCAAATTCAATTTGAGACACACAGACATACACAAACACGAATTGAATTTAATCGTGTAAGTGCTACACTTATGTACGGTGTGGACTCTAAACTGAAGTTATTTCATATCTAGAAAAAGGGTGCAACTTCACAAACTTTTCTCTAAAATATGGGGCCCTTTCTGCCAGAAAGTCAGAAGAAGCTAACGATGTTTTTTTTTTATTTCTTTATTGCCCACAAGGGGCTAAACATAGAGGGGACAAACAAGGACAGACGAAGGGGTTAAGTCGATTACTAAGTTTACTTTGTAACTATGTGGTTGTTGGTTCGATCCCATTGGTCGATATCTTAGGTGTGTTTGTTTTTGTAATCTAGATTCTGAGATGGACTCAAGCCTTGTGAATGAAACTGAGTGAAATGAAACTGTGTAGAAGCTTTCGAATCGATTGCACGCTGATTCTGTCCGCGAGATTTCATTGGGCTCAAGCTTATTCGTGGAATGCTTACCTGCATGCATACCTTAACATAACGGGTGGTAGATAGTTCGGTCGATAAAACAACTGAATGTTCATCGCTACAAACGACGGAGGATCCATCGCAACATATCTTTATTTCTACTCCTGTGGATAGTTAACATATTTTCAGCTGTTTTTTTTTCTTTTCTTCCGTCTGGTTTGATTTCCATTTATTGTCGTAATTTAACTATGTCTACCCCACCGCCTCTCTCTCTATACACACACACACAAACAACACACACACACACACACACACACACACACACACACACATACATACATACATACATACATACATACACATATACATATATATATACATATACATAAACACACATAT
>NC_043003.1:11873850-11891350 GCF_006345805.1 Octopus sinensis
AGAGACAGAGACAGACAGAATAGACGATAGATATAGATAGATAGATAGATAGATAGATAGATAGATAGATAGATAGATAGATAGATAGATAGATAGATAGACTGGGAAGGAAAGATCTGAGGTGTGTGTGAGTGTACAGGTATATGTATGTGTGTATGTATGTATGTACGTGTGTGTGAGCGTGTTGCGTGCGTGTGTGTGTGTTTGTGTGTGTGAGTTTACGAATGTGAGTGTCTATATGTTAATGATAAGGAAAGGAGAAGTAGAAAAAAGCGATAAGAGCGAAGTTTAAAAGGCAGGAAATAATAGTGGATTGAATTAGTGAGAGAGGAAGGGAGGGAGGAGAGGGGAAGGAGAGAGAGATAGACCCGAAATGCGCGCATGCGTACGTGCGTGTGTATTTGCTTACACGTGAGCGTGCGTGCGTGTGTGTGTTTTGAAATTACTTGATGCATATTCAAATGATATAATGCAACGTAGAACGTAAAGGTAAGCTCGAGTCCCAGCGGATACAAATAATCTCTTTTAGTAGCTGAGGTGTGTCCGCCATTTTAATTTGTTGTCACTTAATTTCAATACACGCACACACACATACACACACAAGTATACACACATACATACATACATACATACACACGCACATACAGCCGTATAAAAACAATTTAACTGAAAGATTGCTCAATACGTATTGAGTAAGCGACAAAATACGTTCCAGCCGAGCATTGGGATCGATGTAATAGACTTTGCCTTTCATCCTTTCGGGGTCGATAAATTAAGTACCAGTTACGCACCGGGGTCGATGTAATCGACTTAATCCGCTTGTCTGTCCTTGTTTGTCCCCTAGAAATAAGTAATAGACTACCCCCTCTACCAAAATTGCAGGCCTTGTAACTCCTCTACACCCTCTACCAAAATTGCAGGCCTTGTACCTCCTGTTATTTTTCTATTCTAGTGGGGAGGGGGGCCAGTCGATTAGATCGACCCAGTACGCAACTGGTACTTAACTTATCAACCCCAAAAGGATGAAAGGCAAAGTCTACCTCGGCGGAATTTGAACTCAGATGGTAAAGACAGACGAAATACCTATTTCTTTACTACCCACAAGGGGCTAAACACAGAAGGGATAAACAAGGACAGACAAACGGATTAAGTCGATTATATCGACCCCAGTGCGTAACTGGTACTTATTTAAACGACCCCGAAAGGATGAAAGGCAAAGTCAACCTCGGCGGAATTTGAACTCAGAACGTAATGGCAGACGAAATACGGCTTCGCATTTCGCCCAGCGTGCTAACGTTTCTGCCAGCTCGCCGCCTTCGCACTGGGGTCGATGTAATCGACTTAATACCTTTGTCTGTCCTTGTTTGTCCCCTCTATGTTTAGCCCCTTGTGGGTAATAAAGAAATAATTAAGTTGATAAATTAAGTACCAGTTGCGTCCTGGGGTCGATCTAAACAATTGGCCTCCTCCCCCAAAATTTCAGGCCTTGTGCCTATAGTAGAAAGTATTATTATTATTATTATTATTATTATTATTATTATTATTATTATTATTATTATTATTATTATTATTGAGTGAGAGAGCAGCGCATGCCATCAAAGTGGCACGGGTTCAAATATACGAAGACCAATATACCTATCATGACTACGCGTCTGGTACACCTGACACATGCATCACAACTATAAGTGCACGATATGATGATCTCAAATCAAGATATACAGCACTTCACCTTGCAAATGGGGCCCAGTTAGGATTTTATTCAGGTTGAGTAGCCCATCCGCTTAAAAGGTCCCTGAATTAGGTTTGTTTAAAGATGATGAACGAAACACCCATGTTTCCAGAGGTGGGTTATTCAAACCCCAAAGAATTGCTCTGATGCTCCCCCACTATTTCAGCTCTTGATCAGAGATTCGTATATCGTCAGGGACATGCGCAACTGGTTAAGGACAAGCAAATCTGTGGTATTGAGTAGAATATTTGCTGAAGTTATAAAAAAGAGTTATTGGCTGAAGTTATAAGCAAAATCTGTATGTCTCTCCAGGGATACAGGCATCCAGCAACAGGACCTCCGTAATGCCATGATGGACCGTGAAGTCTGGCGTAGCATGGTAAATTCCATTGTCTCGACCACGGTCGAACAATGATGATGATGATGATGATGTCTTATTAGCTTCATTAATTTGAATGCTTCTAGCTGATGATACACAATGATGTTGAAACCCTAGTTGTCTTGGAGTCTCGCGCTAATGAATCGAGTTTGTTATGAATACACATTTATCGTAAAGTTGTTCTTCTATAAAAAAATAAAAAAAACACGGCAGCGATTGGTTTATTTCCGTTCGAATCTTGCAGATCGTATTAAGAATACATATGAAGTTTAGTGTTGAATATTCGTTGTTATAACAATGTCACGATGTAACGAATCAATAGTTAAGAGTGTGTCCAAAAAATTTTGAAACAAGAAATAAATCGGCATCCTGTTATTCATGCTGTCTATTGCGAAATTTTAAAACAATTTAAAGTAACAGGATGTTGAAGATCTGCTTTGATCCATGAAGCGAAACAACTCAGTTAAATACAGCCCAGTTACCATTTGTTTTCAAGGAAATCTACACATTTCAATACGGCAGACGTCAATGATGCTCGGCAGCTCCCACAGTCCTATTTAAAAGTATCTAAAAATCTATTGACATGAAACGAATTCATTTGTCAATGCTCTATGAATATCTGGCTATGATAAAGACTACGAAACTGTCGATGTGTGAACGCGTTATTGAAGCATCCAATAACCAGTGATACAACCTTAGTAAGTAATTATTAGTGACTGAAGAGCATTAATACCAGAAAGCAATCTTTGTTCCCAATTTAACGTGGATGTTCTGTGGCTAGTAATTACTTTTTTAACAGGCCGACTGGTATTTGCGACATCGGTGCCTGAAAAGTCACTGAAATTTTATATATCGTTGGCAGTGAGATTCGGTTGGCGTACGCCTAGCGGACGGCTGTCACCGAGGAGTCGCAGTACGTTGACAGATGATTCACGCTTACCAACGATATAAATACGTGTTTTTGTGTACCATACATTCATATGAAAAATCATCTCTCAAGGTAAATACCGCATTACTCGGCGTTCTAACAAAACGGCCACATTAAGTTGGATACACAGATTAACTTAGTACGATAGTATTTAGTGATTAAGCTAACTTCCAGGTGGTGAACACAGTCAAACAATTTTAGTGACAGAATATAAGTTTATGAGATCCCCAGGATGAAGAAGTAACGAATACTTGAACCACAGCATACTTAATAGACTCGATTTTAACAATTACAGATAAATGAGGCCGATTATGTATTGAACATTATAGCGGACATTGTGGATCGTTACTAAATGAACTAATCCTGTCTGCTATAGACATAAGGCCTGAAATTTTGGGGGAAAGGGGCTAGTCGCAGCTGGTACGCAGCTGGTACTTAATTTATCGACCCCAAAATGACGAAAGGCAAAGTCAATCTCGGCTGAATTTGAACTCAGAGGGAAACGAAATACCTATTTCTTTATTACTCACAAGGGGCTAAACACAGAGAAGACAAACAAGGACAGACAAAGGGATTAAGTCGATTATATCGACCCCAGTGCGTAACTGGTACTTATTTAATCGACCCCGAAAGGATGAAAGGCAAAGTCAACCTCGGCGGAATTTGAACTCACAACGTAACGCAGACGAAATACCGCTAAGCATTTCGCCCGGCGCGCTAACGTTTCTGCCAGCTCACCACCTTTACTAAATGGGATAATATTAACTGATAATATTAACTTAGGGCAGCGAGCCGGCAGAATCGTTAGCACGTCGGACAAAATGTTTTGCGGTATTTCGTCCGCCCATCCGTCTTTACGTTCTGAGTTCAAATTCCGCCGAGGTTGACTTTGCTTTTCATCCTTTCGGGGACGATTAAATAAGTACCATTTACGCACTGGGGCTGATGTAATCGACTTAATCCCTTTGTCTGTCCTTGTTTGCCCCCTCTATGTTTAGCCCCCTGTGGGCAATAAAGAAATGAATATTAACTGTTAAATACGTATATTTTCTTGAGAAATTTCTTTTCTGTTACATGAGTCAGAATTAAAATACTAAAAAGACCCGAGAATAACGTTGTATGCTTGCATGCATGCATACATACATACATACATACATACATACATACATACATACATACATACATACATACATACATACATACATACATGCATACATACATACATACATACATAGTAAATGCCCACGTGACAATGTTGATAAGCTGGGATTTTAGAAAAAGAAATCAACCAACAGATTCGCAAAGTACAATTACAAATCTTTGAGTGGAACTGTAAAAATATGGAAGTTTAAAATGCGACGTTGTTTTCATTATCTACATTGCAGTGATGGAGCATTGTATCTTTGATAGAAACCAGCTCCTTCCTCAGGGGAAGAATTTGAATAATTAAAATCAGAGGGATATATATATATGTGTGTGTGTGTGTGTGTGTGTGTGTGTGTTTGGAGGCGCAATGGCCCAGTGGTTAGGGCATCGGACTCGCGGTGGCGATCCCTACTGTACTCTTTCGCCACAACTTTCTCTCACTCTTTCTTCTGTTGGCCTGCTCGCTTAGCCAGCGGGGTAGCATCATCTGAAGGCTAAAACAATGCGAAGCGCATTGTGACCAGCGATGTGTAGCAACGTCTGATAGCCTGGTCGGTCACGTGATCACGTGATATATATAAGGTTTGCGCAGAGAAAAAGGTATGGAGAGGAGAATGTGACGAGTGAGTATATAACAAATTGCTAGGAAGATTGTTGTGAAGAGAAAAACAGACGGCGGGATATATGCATAATGACGAGAGATAAGGAACCACGCATGCAGGCAGACAGACAGATTGAAAGATAGATAGATAGATAGATAGATAGATAGATAGATAGATAGATAGATAGATAGATAAGACAGATAGATAAACAGATATATATATATATAGTGAGAGAGAGAAAAGAGAGAGAAGAGAGAGAGAGGGGGGGAAAGAGAGAGTGGCTAATAAACAGGTAAGAAGACTGACAGTCAAAAAGGTAACCAGATAAATAAATAAATAGATAAATAGATAGATAGATAATTGATAGACAAATATAGATAGATATAATAGATAGATAGATAGATAGATAGATAGATAGATAGATAGATAGATAGATAGATATAGATAGATAGATATACAGATAGGCAGACAGATAGATAGATATTTACAGGTAAAAAAAAAAGTAATTATGATGAAGGCGAAAGAAAAGAAGAAAGTAGATTGTGAGAGGTAGGATCACGGGACTGGGATGGGTGGGAAGATGCATATATATATATCTAATGTGAATAACAATAACAAAAAAAAACAAGGAGACAAAACTCTATCAGGAAGTCAAGCAGCAAACAGGTAGAAGCGACAGGAAGTACAAGTAAAGTAATGACGACAATAGATCTGAGAAGGATTAAGAACAAAGAGTCTTTGGGCATTAAACGTTGTCAAGGAAGCGTTTCTATGTATTTCTCTCCGTTATTTCCTTATTTTTCCTTCGTTTTCTTTCTTCTCTTTCATTCTTTTTTTTGTGTTTCTTTATTTATTATTTTTTTTTTTTTTGTTTTTTCCCCTTTCTTTCTTTTCGTGAGTTTTTCTTCTTCCTCTGAAAAGAAAAACAGGATTAGAGTCTCCGCTGTTCGTGCTTTGCAGGTTTGTCATATACGTGGTGTGTGTTGGTGGTTGTGGTGGTGGTGGTGTGTGGTGGCGGTGATGTGTGTGTGTGTGTGTGTGTGTGTGTAGGTGCGTATCGTTGGGTATCTATGTATGAGTTCATACATATATATATGAAATATGAATGTACGTATTTATATATACCTCCTTGTGAATATATATATTCACATACATACATACATACATGTGTGTGTAAACGTGTGTGTGTATATATATAGATAGATATGCGTGTATATATATATATATATGTATATATATATAATACATATTACCTCCATTTTCTATATATAAATATAAATATAAATATATTTATATATATAAAATGAAGGTAATATGTATTATATATATACGTGTATATATATATATTTATATCTATAATATACAGCCATACATACCACACACACATACACACACACACACACACACTCATATATATATATATATATATATATATATATATATATATATATATACATAAGTGTACGTAATGCGCGGATATATTCATCATTCATGTAATGTTCACACACACACACATACACACACACACACACATACACACATGCTCACGCGCGCACATACCAACCTACGCAAATAATCTCCTGACCACCTGCCTGTATATAAATCTTGTTTGTTTGATGAAACAACACAAAACGCAGAATTAAAATCAAACTCCAACAGTTTCAAACAACTCAGGTTTTTCTTATTTATTATTCAAAGAAACGTGGTGCCGTGTGTTTTGTCTTCTGTTCAAAAGTAATGGTACAAGGGTTCGAGTAACAGGTAAGTCAAAGAGGAAACGTGAAAAATCCTGTTTCCTTTCTTTCTTTCTTTCTCACGCTCTCTATTTTTGTGTGGTGTGTGTGTGTGTGTGTACGTGTATATGCTACCCACATAACGCTACAGAGTGCGTAGAAAAATCATACTAAATGGGTTGATAGCTGCACGTTATATAAGATATATATATACATATATATATATAATATCTATATATATATATATACATATATATATATATTATATATATATATATATATACATACACACATGTACACACACACACACACTATATATCTATATATATAAAAGGCAAAATGTCTGTCTGTCGGTGTGTATCCTTTATACAAATCCACAATTTTTCAATTAGAGGGCTCGCACTTTCTATGGTCATTCAAAACCGCTCAAGGATGGTCGTGCACATCTTTACATTTCCCCAGTCACCCCGCAATAGAAAAAATCAATAGAAGTGACATTTTTGTGAATATTCTATCCAAAACCCAATCAAAATGTCCGAAACTTGATACGTCAATTGAATGCCAGCTAGCTGTATGTGATTGTCGGAGATTTGGAGAGTACTCGCGTGTATGTGCGCACGCGCGCAGCTGTATATGCATGCACTAGCACTATGACCCGGCCGTCTTTGCCGGGTCATAGTGCTAGTATATATTATATATATATATATATATATATATATAATATATATATATAATGGTGAATCCAAACATGAAAATACAAAGAGAAAACACAACAACGCGAGGACGTGGAACAAGTATAGTGTTATTGAACGCTCAGGAAAGGAAAGAAAGAAGGAGGATTTAACGTTTCGAGCGGAGCTCTTCGTCAGAAACATAAGAAAAGGAAAGATCCAAGGAAGGAAAGACGGAGGAAAAACTCGCCAACGATACACACGCGGTCACACACACACACACCACACACATACACACACACACACACACACACACACACACACACACACACACACACACATATCGTGAAGTATATTTGCCACCTAAATGTGGTTAACCCTTAAGAGTCGATGCTACTGTAGGTTGTAGCCCCAAGAAGACATCTTCTCCCACTGGCTATTGACACACTCTCTGTGCCCTATCAGTATTTGCAAAGGGAAGCCATCATTTCCATCTCCAGCCTGACATGATACACACGGACCTGAGTTTCTGGGTATTGACCCGTCATCAGCGTGTGACAACCACCGGTTGGCGATGGGAAGTGATTCTCAATGCAAATATATATACTTTTTCTGGTGACGAAAAGTCACTGATCTCGGAAAAGTGGAAACAAGCAATAATACATCTCTGAGCATGATAGAAACAGTTGCAGCACGATGACTTCCCTTTGCAAATACTGATAGGACACAGAGAGTGTGTCAATTACCAGCTGGAGGAGATGTTTTCTTGGGGCTACAAGCTACAGTAGCATCGACCCTTAAGGGTTAGCCACATGTAGGTAGCAAATATATATTATATAGGTGAAAAAGTATATACGTTTCGAGCCTACGCTCCTCAACAGAAAGGATATATATATATATATATATATATATATATATATATATATAGTATATAATATAAAGGAAAGTTTACGAAAATAAACAAAAGACGAAGACAGGTGGTGTACAAAACAACAGATGTATAGTATATATATATATATATATATATATATATATATATATATATACAACATAAAATTATGTCAGCAGGATCAGTGACGAAAAATAGTGCTCAATACTGTTACATAGATATTGCCCTAGTAACGTATGTTACTAGGGCAATAATCTCCTGACCACCTGCCTGTATATAAATCTTGTTTGTTTGATGAAACAACACAAAACGCAGAATTAAAATCAAACTCCAACAGTTTCAAACAACTCAGGTTTTTCTTATTTATTATTCAAAGAAACGTGGTGCCGTGTGTTTTGTCTTCTGTTCAAAAGTAATGGTACAAGGGTTCGAGTAACAGGTAAGTCAAAGAGGAAACGTGAAAAATCCTGTTTCCTTTCTTCTTTCTTTCTCACGCTCTCTATTTCTGTGTGTGTGTGTGGTGTGTGTGTACGTGGTATATGCTACCCACAACGCTACAGAGTGCGTAGAAAATCATACTAAATGGGTTGATAGCTGCACGTTATATGATATGTATATATACCTATATATATATATTATATATATATATATATATATATAATATATATATATATATATATACATACACACATGTACACACGCACACACACACATATATATCTATATATATAAAAGGCAAAATGTCTGTCTGTCTGTGTGTGTATCCTTTATACAAATCCACAATTTTTCAATTAGAGGGCTCGCACTTTCTATGGTCATTCAAAACCGCTCAAGGATGGTCGTGCACATCTTTACATTTCCCCAGTCACCCCGCAATAGAAAAAATCAATAGAAGTGACATTTTTGTGAATATTCTATCCAAAACCCAATCAAAATGTCCGAAACTTGATACGTCAATTGAATGCCAGCTAGCTGTATGTGATTGGTCGGAGATTTGGAGAGTACTCGCGTGTATGTGCGCACGCGCGCAGCTGTATATGCATGCACTAGCACTATGACCCGCGTTGCCGGGTCATAGTGCTATTATTTATAGATATATATATATATATATATATAATATATATATATATATATTGTTAATCCAAACATGAAAATACAAAGAGGAAACACAACAACGCGAGACGTGGAACAAGTATAGTGTTATTGAACGCTCAGGAAAGGAAAGAAAGAAGGAGGATTTAACGTTTCGAGTAACAGGTAAGTCAAAGAGGAAACGTGAAAAATCCTGTTTCCTTTCTTTCTTTCTTTCTCACGCTCTCTATTTCCGTGTGTGTGTGTGTGTGTGTACGTGTATATGCTACCCACATAACGCTACAGAGTGCGTAGAAAAATCATACTAAATGGGTTGATAGCTGCACGTTATATGATATATATATATACATATACATAAGATTTATATACAGGCAGGTGGTCAGGATATTATTGCCCTAATAACGTATGTTTAGAGAGATTGTTATGGGCCGCGTAACAGAATCGAACGAAACGGAGCAAGTTTGATGAGATATAGAGTGAAGCAATAGTATTTATCAAAGGTTAAGTCAGACTGAATCCATACCCTCAGTTTCACGCTTCCAATCTTCGGGTGACTAACAATGTGAATTAATTAAAAGAGGCTTGCCGCACGATATTAAATATGTTAGTCTCGACTGTACTGTTCGAGTTCCATACTGCATGCGTTCATCAGTATTTTTTTACCTACGCATTTTATATTTATTTCAGTTCTTAAGTACGCATACATATATTTCAGAAGCATGGATAAAATCTTTTAGTTTTGTTTCAAGATTTCTTGTTAACGAAGAAACAGCTGGTTTCTAACCGAGATCGAAACCCCTCCATCGGATTTTCAGCATCAACAGCGTAGTTGTGCATAGTGTATGAGCAGATCTCATACACAGTTCGGTCCCACTGCGCGGCACCTTGGGCAAGTGTCTTCTACTATAGCCTCGGAACCACTAATACCTTGTGAATAAATTTGGTAGACAGAAACTGAAAACATCCCGTTGTATATACGTATATATATATGTATGCGTGTGCATATGTTTATGTGGCTGCGTTTGTCACCCCAACATCACTTGACAATCGATGGTGGTATGTTTACGTCCCCGTAACTTAGCGGTTCGGCAAAAAAGACCGGTAGAATAAGTACTAGGCTTACAAAGAATAAGTCCTGTGGTCGATTTGCTCGACTAAAGGCGATGCTCCAGCATGGCCGCTGTCAAATGACTGAAGCAAGTGAAAGAGCAAAAGAGTATGATTTGCTTTATGTATGTATACCTATACATACAGTTGCATGTCTAGATACGTGCATATATACTTTTATGCTAAACTTTTGGTAAGTTTTACATACTTTGACAGTTCCATTCATTGCTTGTATATGTAGTCTTCATTCTTGTGCTTGTATGCATGGATATGTATATGCTTATAATTAAAATAATGAGACAAAGAAATCTTTTAACACATCTTTAATGATTCGTTACAATTGTTTCTGCACCAACTATTCTTGCAACGCCAGTTTACTCAAAATTTGAAGTGAAAATTTACGCAACGTTTAGAGTTTTCGACATTAGAGTAGCACTTCATCAGACTTGCATCTTACATATGCTACACCCACACAATGGTTTTACCATTGTGAAACCAGGATTTTCTACACTTGAAGAATTTCGGTATTAGACTGGAATCCGACATTGCTGATAGCTCAGAACTCGGGTTGAGTACTTTTCTGGAAATAACCTACATTCATATCCAGCAGGTCTTAATACATACAAACACACACACACACCACACACACACACACACACACACACACACACACACACTCACAAACACACACACACACACACACACACACACACACACACACACACACACACCACATATATATATATAGAACTAAATAAATAATATTTTTATAAACAAACCCGAAAGGGTTTATACTATAAAGTTTATACTATCTAAGAGCGTAGGCTCGAAACGTAAAAGACTTTCTCACTTCCCGAGCGTTAAACTAATACATCTGTTTGTTGTTTAAACACCCGTCTTCGTCTTTTGTTTTTTTTTTGTAAATTCTCACTATATGTATGTATATATATATATATATATGTATATAATATATATATATATATATTATATATAGGTAAACAGTAAAATATAATTACAGACATGGACAAGAACATGAAACACCACAGAGACGACACAAGAACCACAGGACGGGACATTCGAAGCCCTCAGTCATCAGTCAAGAACCAGATCATCTTAGCAATTTCGGCTGATTAATCTTGAGATTAATTATATAATATATATATATATATATATATATATATATATATATATATATATATATATATATTATATATATATATATGTATGATGTATTATGTATGTGTGTGTTTTTATATAAATGCATACATGCATATATACATATCTGCATATATATTTAGAGATATAGATATATGCATTCATGAATGTGTGTGTGTGTGTGTGTGTGCTTGCGTGTGACTGCGTGTGTGTGTTTGCGTGTGACTGCGTGTGTGTGTATGCGGGTAGGTGTCTCCTTGTGCAGGCGCACGCGCATTATATCGTTATATCGACTCTTAACGAAGGAGCGTTTTTGATCAAAGCCAGTTGAAAGTGGCAAGTCTTCTTTAATATTACTCATAAAGACCTAAATGGATACATACACGCACGCACAAACACATCCACACACACGCCCACACACACACACACACACGCGCACGCACACATGCATAGGGACACACTTAGACACACGCACGCACATACGAGGGACAGTCACATCCACAGATGCTGGTATTAAACAGAGATAATGAGATATAAATGTTTTAATAGCAATGCAAAATAATAAAAAATCCATGCACTTCCTGTTTAATAGTGTCATGCCTCGCATACGTTATATCCAACGATGTCTCCATATATATAGTCATAACTACACGCAAACATGAACATATATGCTTGTATGCATCTCTCTCTCTCTCTGTGCATTTATATATATATATATATGGCCCAGTGGTTAGGGCAGCGGACTCGCGGTCGTAGGATCGCGGTTTCGATTCCCAGACCGGGCGTTGTGAGTGTTTATTGAGCAAGTTCTACGAGGCTCCGGCAGGGAGTGGTGATCCCTGTTGTACTCTTTCACCACTCTTTCTCCCACTCTTCTTCTGTTGGCCTGCTCGCTTAGCCAGCGGGGTGGCGTCATTCGAAGGCTAAAACAATGCGAGCGCATTGTGACCAGCGATGTGTAAACACAACTGTCTGATGTCTGGTCAGTCACGTGATAATATATGATATATATATATATATATATATATATATATATGAATGTATGTATGTGTGTGTGTGTGTGGAGGCGCAATGGGCCAGTGGTTAGGGCAGCGGACTCGCGGTCGTAGGATCGCAGTTTCGATTCTCAGACCGGGCGTTGTGAGTGTTTATTGAGCGAAAACACCTAAAGCTCCACAAGGCTCCGGCAAGGGGTGGTGGCGATCCCTGCTGTACTCTTTCGCTGCAATTTTCTCTCACTGTTGGCTTGCGTCATTTGTGGCCAGCGATGTGTAGCAACATCTGATAGCCTGGTCGGTCACGTGTATATATATATACACACATACACATACACACAATAGAACATAACATAATGTAATATATATGTGTGCGTGTGTGTGTGTGTTTGTGTGTCTCCGTGTTTATATATTTATGTATACGTATCGACTCAACTGGCGGTGTCCCAACATGGCCACAGCCTTGGGACTGAAACATGTAATAGTTTAAGAGAACATGTATATTGCCAGAAACAGCTGTAAGATATTTTCCCAATTTCTATTCCTCTAATTACTGGTATCTTTATATATTTTATCTGTAAAGCATAATATGTTATACATGTATGGATATTCTTGTAATTGTCATTTTAGTAAATGAATAAATAAATACCTTGACATAATATAACGTCTAAAAGTTGATCTCCATTTTCTTATTGCTCTCCCCACCCTCCCTCTCTTTATATATATATAGATATATATATATATATATATATATATATATATATATATATATATATATATTTAAGCGCTACCAATAGTTTCATGCGTTGATATACTCAAACATATTCGCAGGCGCAGCATATGAAACTATTAGTAGCGCTTAAATACATGCATTCCGTCCTTTAAATAAATAACATTTATCTCTCACCAGATGGAGTACTTTTTTACTAAATTTTCTATCACGGAACGGAACAGTATATTACATATATATATATATATATATAATATATATATATATATATATATATATATAATATAATATTATATATATATAATATATATATATACATATATATATATATATATATATATTATATAATATATTATATATATATATATATATGTATAATATATATATGTGTATATATATGTGTATATGTATTGTATATAGTATATGTATATGTATATATGTATATGTATCTGTATATATGTATATGTATATATATATATATGTATATATATATATGTATATGTATATATATATGTATATGTATATATGTATATGTATATATATATATGTATATATATATGGAAAAAAGTCAAGATAGAAAATGCTAAAATAATTTTCTAATAAACATTTCAGTACCGGTTTCAGTCATTGAGACTTTTTCAACTGTAACAATTAAATAATTAAATTTAGGAAAAGTAAAAGAAAAGTTCTTTTAAAAGAATATTTGTATAGTGTTCAAATACAAGGAGCATTTTCCTTGTTTCTGCGTGTCTCTGTCTCTCTTGTTTACTCATGTGGGTTCGAGGCCGTTGTGAATTATTAGAAAAAGGAGAAAAAGAAGAAGGAGGAGGAGGAGGAGGAGAAGGGGAAGAAGAAGAAGAGGAAGAAGAATTTGGGAGTGCCATGATAGTACTATTTTGAATGGTCAGTGGATGGTAGCAGTCGCTGTATATATATATATATATATATATATAATATATATATATATATTAATATTATATATATATATATATATATAAAGAGTAAATGATGTATAAGGAAAGGAAAAAATTGTAAGTGGTGACGAAATTTAATTCAATTCAAATCCAAAGTGCTACAGATCTAATATACATTCTACAAATTGCTTCGGAGTCTAATCAATTGCAAAGACAACGACGAAAAACTCTTCATGAAATACAAATTAGATTCCTCGTCGAGAATTACATAATGGTATGAATAATTATGATCAACAAAAATGTTCAAAGACCTTTCGTATATATGAAAAAAATAGAGATTAATTACACGACATCACCAACGTGCGAAAAATACGTAAATACACAACGAGAGACAAGTACGAAGCAAAATAACAATAGAAGTCTAACAGCTCGTCAGTTAGCACGAAACAGGTAGTAATAAACAGTCGGCAACTGAGGAGGAGTCAGACTTCTTTTGGTATTTTGTCCCATGCTTGTCTCTCGTTATGTGTTTTCGTATTTTTCGCTCGTTGGTGATATCCTGTATTTAATGTGCATTTTTTTTCATTTATATATAGTGTAAAAAGATATTAGACATCGCTGCTCGGGTACCGTTTCTTTGATGACTTTGCCCACCTTATGACCAAGTACTATCTTATCCTGAGTATCTTTCGCATGTTCATTTGTTCATCCCATTTTTTTTTCTGACACATATCGATGCACGTTTATGCATTCACATACATACATACATACATACAAGTTGTGTTTATTTATATATGTATTTATATATATATATATACACACACACACACACATACACACACACATATATATATATATATATATATATTATATACTAGCAGTATCGCCCGGCGTTGCTCGGGTTTGTAAGGGAAATAACTATATAAGCATTTTTAGAGAGTTACTCCCTTATAGATGCCATTCGGGCTTTCTTAGCCATTTCTCTTTTGGTGTCTTCAAGCCATGAAGTCGTTGTTCTAAAGAACGCTGGTCTCCTTGACAACGCTTTACGACGTTGATTTCCTTACACTCCCTTCCCACAGCTTCACGAGGGAGGGAAGAGGGGGAGAAGCAAACAGGTGCAGCTGTGAGCGTGGACGCCAACTCCGCCGCCATCGACACACGAAAAATTATGCATTAAAATGGAATAAAAAATGATGTTAAATTATTTTTAAAATCGTAGACTCATCGTAGACGCGCGCTAATACTCAGACGGGCTCGATATGAATCACGACTATAAGATACCCGAATTTGGTTAAACTGCACCGCAAAATGTGGGAGTAGTTAGGAATCTAAATCGAAGGGGACAGACACTCACACAACTACAGTTTTATATATATAGATATATATATACGTGTATATGTGTATGTATATATGAACATATATACGTATATAAAAACGCATACGCACACGCTTACATATATATGCGTGTGTATGTGTTCGTGTGCGGTGTGTGTGTATTTATATATACATATATATAAAAGGAAATAATGCACCACCATTTTAGAAATGTATTCTTCCATGCAGCTAAATATAACATGAATCATACATGAGAAAGGAAACGAATATGTATGGACGTCTAACAAAAAGTTTCAAACTTCTTTCTCTCCCACCTCTCTCTCTCTATCTGTACATAATACATCCATCCATCCTTCCATACATACATACATACATACATACATACATACATACATACATACATACATACATACATATAGAATTAGTAAGAAGAGCATCGAAGGACGACAAAAAACCCCCCAAAAACGCCAAAGTCCCAGAAGACGTGGATATGGTCTATTCGTTATAAATGCACTGGGACAACAGATAGAAATATCATCGAAACACAAATGATGTCAATGAAGGTGTGTCAGCGTTGATTCGCTAATTGCAAGTCTAATTCACTCGTTATGATGTCAGAATATTCAGTAAATTCCGAACGATTAATTTCCATCAGGTCATCTTACTGTGTTATACAACGTAGAAGCCTTTCTTATTGTTGTTTGACCTACTAGAAGTCTTGCAAGCCTTCCCAAATTCCCAAGCTTTCTACAAGCCTGTTACTATAAATATCACACAACCTTCCTTCAATATATATATATATATATATAACAATAATTGAGGAACGACCACAATAGGCCGTTCGACCCACTAGAAATAGCAGCCAGGGCTCCAACCGCAAATAGTAGTAATTCCGAAATCTAAGGAAAAATAAAAAAATTTATTTTATTTTTTATTTTATTTATTTTATTTTTTTTATTTTTATATATTTTTATTTTTTATTTTTATTTTTATTTTTCCTTAGATTTCGGAATTACTACTATTTGCGGTTGGAGCCCTGGCTGCTATTTCTAGTGGGTCGAACGGCCTATTGTGGTCGTTCCTCAATTGTTGTTGAATTTATTTATAGTCTCTGACTATTTCCTCTTTCTCACTAGACCGCTGGTGGCAAAATAATTTCTATTGAATTTTTTGCTACCCTAAATTGATTATATATATATATATATATATATATATAAAGGCTAAGCGACTTTCATTCATACTTTGAATCTGGCGGTACTTACATTAGCGGCCGTTACATTGAAGGAGTCATTCGAATGTTTTAGTACCTTCGGATTATTACAGAAAATCCATACTGAAGAGGAATGTGGTTAGTAAAGTTTATATTTTTGGATATTCTTTATTTAAAACCTGATTCCGAAACGCGCGTCTATGGATAATCGGATATTGATTGATTTTCGTTACGTTACCCTCTGCCTGGATGAATAAGATTCAAGTATTATGGTTTCTCTATAGACTTTTTTAAGTAGAAGAAATGGCTTAGATTTTGGCTGCTATTTCTGAACTTCGGTATGTGGTGATGCATTCCTTTGCTGATCCCTTAATATTAGTATTACTAGAATTTACCGTATAACGGTCCTGTTTTCATACCGAATTCTACTTGGTGAAATTTATTGATTACTTCGTAATTAATTAGTTTTACCCTTAATTGATATTGATAATATATATATATATATATATATATATATATGTAATATGTGTGTGTTTTGCTAATGTCCCTGTATTGTATTTCATACAAGGGAAATTATGATACAGAAGAAAAAATTTTTTTTTTTAAATTATCCATATTTTATCATTTTTGTGTCCCATATAGGCGCAGGAGTGGCTGTGTGGTAAGTAGCTTGCTAACCAACTACATGGATCCGGGTTCAGTCCCACTGCGTGGCATCTTGGGCAAATGTCTTCTGCTATAGCCCCGGGCCGACCAATGCCTTGTGAGTGGATTTGGTAGACGGAAACTGAAAGAAGCCTGTCGTATATATGTATATATATATGTGTGTATGTGTTTGTGTGTCTGTGTTTGACCCCCTAGCATTGCTTGACAACCGATGCT